>NW_027210956.1:115000-267335 GCF_029030835.1 Brachyistius frenatus
AATGACATATTTCATTGGAGTCTTTCAACGTGTTCCTTCTATTATTGTGTTCTGTTGATGACGTTTTATTTGCCCTTTCTCTTCCTTTGAGCACACGCTGCTCCATCACATCTTCATGAACAGGATCCTGCTCCATCACATCTTCATGAACAGGATCCTGCTCCATCACATCTTCATGAACAGGATCCTGCTCCATCACATCTTCATGAACAGGATCCTGCTCCATCACATCTTCATGAACAGGATCCTTCTGCTTCATTCAGCCTGCCGTGTTCTTTACATTTACATTGACATTGTTTTCATAAAAAAATATGAACTAAAGCCACTTTAAGTCAGGCGTGCTCATGCTCTCAGCCTATTTTTAAAGTGTACTTCTAACTGTTGTTGTTCTCCCTGTGGTCAGTTTAACTAAGTTCAGCCATTAAAACACTCCGTCCAGGTTAGTTGGTGATTGTGGTCGCGGTTACGTGATCAAATCTTTGATGATTATTCAGAGAAAGGACGTGAACTTCAGTCTGGTGTTGCTCAACACCACTTCCAGATGGGAACTGTTACTTCCTGCTTTTTTGCTCTGAAACTGCTTTGAACATTACTGGTGTTGTAACTCAGTCTCTTTTTTACCTGTCAGCAGGATGTCGTTAAATCGGAAGGTTTTTGAATGGAGTTTGGTGCTATTGTTTTGGAAGTGAATAGTTTGAGAGGTTTGAAGTGATTTGAAGTAATTCAATATTTTTGGTGTTTGCTGACTAATGGTAGCAGCCATGTTTATCTGATAATCATCATGATCTACGCAGTTTTGTTTGTTGTACAGATTTTTTGGGAGTTGAGACTCCGTGTGGGATGAGATGCATTTGGAGCAGCTTCTCTCAGAGGGAGGATGAGGAGCAGAGACGAAGAAGAAAGAAGGAGAAGAAGAGCTCAGGAGGGAGAGACGGCGCTGCAGGGCTCCAGATGAGGCTGATTTCCTCTGGAGGAGGAGCTTGTGTGTGTGTGTGTGTGTGTGTGTGTGTGTGTGTGTGTGTGTGTGTGTGTGTGTGTGTGTGTGTGTGTGTGTGTGTGTGTGTGTGTGTGTGTGTGTGTGTGTGTGTATGTGTGTGTGTGTGTGTGTGTGTGTGTGTGTGTGTGTGTGTGGGTGTGTGTGTGTGTGTGTGAGAGAGTGTGTGTGTGTGTGCGTGCGTGTGCGTGCGTGCGTGCGTGCGTGTGTGTGTGTGTGTGTGTGTGTGTGTGTGTGTGTGTGTGTGTGTGTGTGTGTGTGTGTAGTGTGGTGTGTGTGTGTGTGTGTGATGTAGTGTGGTGTTATGCCTGTGATGTGGTACATTTTCATCTGCATACATTTGAGTGTGTGTGTGTGTGTGTGTGTGTGTGTGTGTGTGTGTGTGTGTGTGTGTGAGAGAGTGTGTGTGTGTGTGTGTGTGTGCGTGCGTGTGTGCGTGCGTGCGTGCGTGCGTGCGTGTGTGTGTGTGCGTGTGTGTGTGTGTGTGTGTGTGTGTGTGTGTGTGTGTGTGTGTGTGTGTGTGTGTGTGTGTGTGTGTGTGTGTGTGTGTGTGTGCATATTGACATTTAGTTAGCATGTGTCTAATGTGAACTCCTCTGTTGGTGGCCTTACTTTGAAATCCTACACACACAACCACGCACACAGACACAACCACACACACACACACACACAGACACAAACACACACGGACACGCACACACGGACACACACACTTTTGCCCAGCTGTCACTGTCGGGACGTCATGTTGTTGAGTCTGATTCTTTGTGGACAGACGACCTCTGAAACTGGTTCAGACTGCTGGTCCAGTGTTCATGCTTGAAATACTTGACTTCCATATTAGATCAGATCAACCTATCTATTGTAACCGGCTATGTACCGCAGGCTTTTAAAGTGGCTGTAATTAAACCTTTACTTAAAAAGCCGACTCTTGATCAGCTGTTTTAGGAAACTACAGACCAATTTACAACCTGACGTTTATTTCTAAAATCCTTGAAAAAGTTGTTGAAAATCAACTTTTTGATCATTTAATTCAATTCAATTCAATTTTATTTCTATAGCGCCAAATCACAACATAGATTATTTCATAGCAGTTAACACGTTAAAGTCCTTACAGCAAGACTTTACAATATTATACAGAGAAACCAACAATTCAATAATTCAATAATTGTCGAGGGTCCGGAGGTCCGGGAGTCTGGGGGTCTGGGGGCCAGTGGTCTGGGGGTCCGGGGGTCTAGTGGTCTGGGGGTCTAGTGGTCCGGAAGTCCGGGGGTCTAGTGGTCCAGAGGTCTGGTGGTCCGGGGGTCTGGTGGTCTGGTGGTCTGGGGGTCTGGTGGTCCGGGGGTCTGGGGGTCTGGTGGTCCGGGGGTCTGGTGGTCCGGGGGTCTGGTGGTCCGGGGATCTGGGGGTCTGGTGGTCCGGGGGTCTGGTCTGGTGGTCTGGTGGTCCGGGGGTCTGGTGGTCCGGGGGTCTGGGGATCTGGGGGTCCGGGGGTCTGGTGGTCTGGTGGTCCGGGGGTCTGGGGGTCTGGGGGTCCAGGGGTCTGGTGGTCTGGTGGCCCGGGGGTCTGGTGGTCCGGGGGTCTGGGGATCTGGGGGTCCGGGGGTCTGGTGGTCTGGTGGTCCGGGGGTCTGGTGGTCCGGGGGTCTGGGGGTCTGGGGGTCCGGGGGTCTGGTGGTCTGGTGGCCCGGGGGTCTGGTGGTCCGGGGGTCTGGGGGTCTGGTGGTCCGGGGGTCTGGGGGTCCGGGGGTCTGGTGGTCTGGTGGTCCGGGGGTCTGGTGGTCTGGGGCGAACGGACAGTTTCCCACTTTGTCCAGTTTGTCATCTAGCATTACTTTTATAATCATTTATAATCATTTCTTATCTAGTGGCTTTGTTCCCGGTAAGAAGAAGTATTCACTCTGAGAGGAATAAATGTTCTTTAAGTTGACATGTTTTTCCATTCTTACTGTTTCTGAAACTAATAAATACTTTAAAAAAAAAGTACTTTAAAATATATCAAAACCATGTAAATCTGGGGAAATATTTGTAACCCCACCTGCCAATCATGACTTATTGGACTCTGTTACTAATGATGGACACGTCAGCCTGCTGTGCTGAGAGGAGCTCGTGTGATTGGTCGGTTCACCCCGACTCCACCTGCTCATCCATTCCTCCTGTTTAAGTATTCAGCCGCTCCGTCCTGCTGCTCCGAGCTGTGGTCACCAGAACAACAAGAACAAACTGTGAAACCCAGGAGATTACGTAGAGTTTTAATCTTTGAATGGTGCTGCCTCCCAGTTTTTATTCTAAAGATATTCAAAGCTACTTCTGTTCTCAGCTCTGTTGGAACTGGTCTTTGCATGGATCTCTATTGTGCTGCTCAGCGCATTTCACGTAAGACTACAAATGATATAAAACAGCACTTCAGAAAGTGGTTTTAATGGTTGCTGAAGCACTGATCTCCTGCAGTCATTTGGAAATGTTCCAGTTCCACCTCTGAAATCACGAGTTCACACGAGTGGACTTTATGATTTAACCCCATTAGCAGGTTATGAATTTTTGATAGCACAGAAAAACCTGACAATACTTTGAACAAGTTTCACTGTTTGACTTCTCTGATACTTCCTCTCCGTTGCAGAGAGGATAAGAAGGTAAAAAGGAGGTCAGTATTGTTTTTTATTGTGGTTTGATGTAGAGAAATTAGGCTAATTTTCAAGTAGGCTCCACATCAATATTCATCCCGATAAGTCGCCCACTTTCATCTTTTTACATTTCCGATTCTTTCTCATTTCTTCCAGCAGCGCCGACCCTCCCTCAGTAGTCTGCGAAGCGTTCTGTATAATGTCTTGGATGAGGTGCTCTCACAGGGGACAACACACCACAGCTCCCATTGAACAGGAGGTTTACCGGTACTTCTGAAACAGGAAGACCTCGTTGCTTGCTGTAAAAGGTTTAAAAGGCTCTGCTGGATCTCCTTGATGATGCAGAAGAAGGAGAAATCTTCTTGGTTTGATAGCGTGTGATCTCCCTCAGGAAGCTGGTAACATGCTAATGCTAAAGGGGGCGGAAATACAATGAGACTAAACTGTGTGTCTTCCAGGCAGCTTCAATCAGACAGCGAGCTCATTTTCAAAGTTAACTCTGAAAGATGTCTGTCTGTCCCCGGTCTCACTACGCTTCTTCTTTTTTTTTTTACTCTTAATTAAAGGGGGAGTTTCTCTTAATCTGAGCACACTGCGTGCTGATGACCTGCAGGAGGCTTCACCTCCCACAAAGAGCTCCCAGGGACACCAGAGCACTGAATCAGCATCAGCGCACAAGTGTCTTTGTGTGAAAGTGTGTCTGGGGGTGGGTGATGCTGCACACCATCTATGACAAAGTGTGAGTTAGGGTTTCACTATGTGTCTGTGTCCCCAGGGGTCAGGGGTCACCTTTGGCCTGACAAAGGGGGCCCGAGCTGTGAGCGGGGGGCTGGGAGGAGGGGGGCTGATTACCATGGGTCTCGCCTGGCCTCGAACAATGACGGATCGGCATCTGTACATCCCGACACACTGACACTTATCCCTCAGTGGGAGAGAAGGCACCAGAGGGCGGGGTGTGTGTGTGTGTGTGTGTGTGTGTGTGGGGGGGGGGGGGGGCGGAGAGGGGGGGCGTCTGTAGATATGTAACAGCAGCGCCGAGCCGAGCCGGCTGTCGGGCTTCAGCAGGTCGGCTGATCCAGGCTGCCGTCCATCTGCATCTCACTGCAGCTATTCATGATGAGATCAGGATGAACAGGTGCAGACAGCCGAGCTCCACCTGCAACACACACCACCATCTCCTGAAATAACATCAGTGTTTCATATTTTACATCCATGTTATATTTGAACTGCTGAGGTTTAAAAAATAACGTCAAATCTCACTGAATTTCTTTATAAAAAAAATCTGATTTTATCAACTCTAATTTTGCAGATTTTGACAAAAGACTTAATTCTCATTTGCAGTATTACTTTTGTTGTTTACTGTGTTTGATGCACCAACAGAAGTGACTCATCTGATTTGGATTCCTTTCATGTAAACAATACAAAGTTTCTATTTCTGACAGGAATGATGACAAAAACACAAAAATATGATTGAAGTTGTAATAAAGTGGACTCATGATGGAGCTGAGGACGATGCTGACTGGTTCATTGTTATCTGACATGTCAAAGATACATGATGACTGACAGCTCTCTACCCGTCACTCACGCATCCATTTGAACTCCATGAAAGCTGTTCGTTTCTGATTTCAATACTGACGAGAAAAAAACATGTCAAATATATTCCCAAAGTGGTCGAGGACTTTTATTACAAAGCGTCTGATTAATCAGTTCTTATATCTGAAACAGGATGCATGCAAGAGGACCAACATGATCAGAATCAGCTTTATTGGCCAGATATGTTAACACACATGAGGAATTTGACTCCGGTTGTAACAACTCTTAATGTAGGAACACATAACAGACATAAATATACATAAATACAGCTAAAAAAACATATGTAAATGTAAACAACGGTGCAGTTACACTCAATGCAATAGTGTCAGGTTGACTCTGGTTGTAGATTATGCAGAACAATCAAAAGCATCATAAATACAAGTTGAACCCGCTGTCACAACTCTTCACACCTGAGATTCAAGAACCGATTTTAAGGAGGTGTGAGCAGCGTTCTGTGGCTTCAGGAGGCCGACAGCATGTTACAGCCAGTAGTGTGTGTGTGTGTGTGTGTGTGTGTGTGTGTGTGTGTGTGTGTGTGTGTGTGTGTGTGTGTGTGTGTGTGTGTGTGTGTGTGTGCTCCTCTTCTCAGCTGTTTGATTGGCTGTACCTGACTGATTGTTCATCATCAGGGTGAGAGTATAAAACCTGCAGCAACATGTGTTGGTTGTTCGTTGGCTCCTTGAGGCTTGTTGAAGACAACTAACCCAGAATGAGAGAACGGTGCGTTTAAGGTCCAGTCGGTCGGCGCTCTGCAGGTTTTACATGTTAGCAAGCCGAAGACTCACGTGTCTTCTGTGTTTTCTGATGTTCACGACATCTGCTCATCCCAGCGTTGCATCATCGAGCTCCATCCTTAAACTGAACTTTAATTGCGAGTCCCACAGCAGGCTTTCAGTTTAAATCAGCGTGTAGCGATGGGGACGAGGCCTCCGTCAGCAGAATGAACCGGTGGTGCGGGTGGAGTGTGGCCACTCCCGTTATTGCACCTCTCCTCTTTCCTCCCTGAAAACTCTGCAGCTTATTATAATAGGATAAAAAGCACGGGAGTGAGGAAGAATAGATTAGAAATGAAAGTAGCAGACACAGGGAGGTGGGGTGAGGTGGGGGAGGGGGGGCAGCGATGGAGGCAAGACTAATGAATAAGGTGTAGTGACTGATGACTGGGGCTTTCTCATGGAAATCAACACTGGCAAAGTAATTAGGAAGCTCTTTCATTAGCTTAAACACAGCTCTGCCAGGAGGTGCTGGTGGTGCGTCTCCCTCCTGCCTGGCAGAGGAGTCCTGGCGGAGGAGTCCTCCCGGGACCCCTGGATTTGTTTGAGCCTTAACTTTTCATTAACAAACCCGCTGGGATGAATGAGAGGAAAAACAAGACGAGAGCACACAACGCCGGATCACATCATTAGAGGCTTCCTCCAACTTATTTTGATCCTCTGATTCATATTAATAGTCAATAAGGCTGTTAACACGCACGCAGGAATTCACCTCAAAAATGCTGCTCGCTTGTCTGACATGTCAACTTTTCCTAATGCAGAACACCCCCCCCCCCTCCCCCTCCCAAACGTATGTGGAGCTGCTTATGAATGATTCAGGAAGGAGCACACCGCTGAGTGTTTGTGGCTCCTCCAACCACGGCTGCTTTTAATGTGTCCCTCCTCATCAACACAGGTAACGGCCCCTCGGTGGCTTCCACACACATTTCAGCTGTGTGCTTTCACACACACACACACACACACACACACACACACACACACACACACACACACACACACACACACACACACACACACACACACACACACACACACACACAGACACACACACACAGACACACACACACACACACACACTGCAGGGCCGTGTCTCTGAGCCCCGTGGCTGCCTGGATCCTTCCCTCCGCGGCCGGGAGCGAGTCTGTCTGGAGAACATGAGCTCAGTCGATGCCAGGAGACTCTTTAGCTGTCAGAAAAGCTGTTTACTTTTCATTTGTACACGGCGCCACAGCTGCACTCCGGGGCTTTCTCATCCCGCTACACTTCCAAAAACTTGTACCGCCTGCACTCGTGCTTCTCCTCTGTCTATTTCCTTTAGCGACTCAAACCAACTGGCGGATTTGAGAGCCGATTCGTACAAATATACACTTAAGAGTTGTTTCTACGAGCCCGGCTCGGTCGTGTTTTAGGGAAGAAATGGCTTTTGCTGGTGTTTGGTTGAGCACGCGCCACCAGAGACCCGCAGAGGCTGTTTGATTGAAGAGATTTCTTCTGGATTATCTGACTTACAGCTGAATTTCCTCCCAAATCCTTCCTGAGACGGATGTGGAACGAAGCGCAGGATCGCGGCGGGGTCATTAGCTCGTTAAACACTGAAACCTTTTGGGTTCACTCGATGAGGCCCGGCAGCTTCCTCCCCGGGATGTGTTCAGATGCAGCTCATGGGTCTGGCAGTCGTCAGGGGCCGGCCCGGAAATGGCCCGTGTAATAAGTACGCCCCTTAGTATCCCCTTCCCATTTGGGCCACCGCGATAAACAAAACACTGTTTTCACTGTCTGGACCTTTTAATTAAGGTCGTAAAACACCATGCCGTGATAACTGATCGCACCGGATCGCCTGCCGTAGCCAATTACTGCACAGCCTATCGGAAAGCTCGATGTCTGCGTGGGGTCGGCTACTGCAGCACGCAATTACCCACAAAGCTCTGGGAAATCTGTCTGCCGGTGAAGTTGGTGAGGTAATAACTGTTAATGAAAAACAAATCTTCACTGTTGCTTCTGCATCTAATTGCTATATAACTTTAAAGTCACTAAAATGGAAAATATCCCTGTTGCTGCATCTTTTCAGCTCTGTTTGCAGTTTAATAACCATCTGATGAAAGTTCAGACTGAAGTGAAGGAAGCAGCCGGGCGGCCTGCCTCGGCCCGCTGCAGCGTCCGAACCCCAGGAGAGGCCTGCTGACGCTGATCCCAGGAGCTCTGAGAGTTTAAACGCAAATGGCCCCAAAATTAGGAACACGTGGCGCTTTTAGTGCGAAAGCTTCGACCCCCACGTCAAAAAGGAAAAGAGAAAGAGGGAAAGAAAGGCCGGCGCCTGCTTCACATCTGCCAAGACAAACAGAGGAGGAGTGGGGGGGTCGGGGGGCGGCTGGGGGTCGTAAATCTTCGCTGTAATGAATGAGCACTCCTGAAAATATGTCACCCATTGGCCCTGCACGTGGTAAACATTCAACTGGAGCCACATAGGAGGCTTTTGTCCCCCCCCCCCCCACACACACACACACACACACCTCCCCCCACGTAGAAAGACTGTCTCTGCTGCTGTCGGCCCTCCTTTGTCCTGCCAGCCACAACTCTCTCTGTTTGGGGGAGCCTGATGAGCTGACTCTCCGGTTGTTGGGGGGTCCAAGGAGCCCACAACCAACACAACCCGCTGCACTCTGTGGTTTACAGCAAGAGAGAACAGGTCTGACAACGTGAAATAAAGAGGAAGTGTTTGCCGAGCATCTGGCAGATACTCCTTTTGAAGGTAAAATGAAGGGTGTGGCGCGCTGAATGGAGGAGGCAGCGTTTGAAGTTATGACAGCGAGACAACAAGTGGCTGCACGCTGATCTCCCAGCACTCAGATATGAAAAGCGGGCGTCGACCAGGAGAGCCTATTGTGTAGCTTGGAAAACAGGTGCTCAGGTATCAGAGCAGCATATGGCAGACGTGTGTCCGTCAGAGAGAAGGGGGTGGGGGTGGGGGTGGGAGGAGGGGGAAGGAGCGGCGGTGATCGTCCCGCGCTGTCTGTGCACGAAACGTAAGACGACCGCGAGTCCTCTGAGACGAGGAGTCGACGAGGCTTCACACGAACCCGCTCGGGGTCGGCGCCGCTCCAGTTCAGCGAGCAGGCTCCGTGACAAGTTGCTGCTTGCAGAGTATCGACGAGATGTTCCTGATTTATCAAGTTCATTAATATTTCATGTGAAACAACTTGAACAAGAGTCGAGTTTGAAATCTGTTACTTCTGAGCCAAATGTGTCTTTCTCTACATCCCCGTATACGAATGAAGAGCAATTAAGATATTTCAGTATTTAAATTTAATATAATACAATTAATTACTAATATTCTCCACAAAGTCCATTTTTCAGGACCTAAACATCCTCAAAAAGCCGTGAAACTTTGTACACGTGTCCGTTGTGGTGGAACATTATGCATTATAGTGGGTTCGTGGGTGGGCGTGTTGTTTAAGGTCAAAGGATGCTCCAAACCTCACAAAACTTTGCACATACAAACTCCACGGCCGCGTCCACCCCGACCCGCTGGCTCCCTGACGGGCGGCCGTGCGAGGGCCCGCATATCACTGCTCGCAGTTTAAATTTGTATTACCCTGCATGCCTCCACACCACCGGACACCGAGTGGTTTCTTTGTTAAAGCTGCACTTCGAGGCCAAATGGGACTTCTGAAAGCATCTTTTCAGACCTCGAAGAAAGTCAACAAGGTAAATGGTGGTGGCATATAACACATACCTAAAAAGACAAGGGGCCTAGTACACCGCTCAGAGACCTATTACCAAGTCACGGAGCTCCTTAATGTGAATGGAGTCCTGGGGGGCAGTTAACAAGCCTCCACCGCAGGTAGTGGTGGAGGCTTTATGGATGGGCTGGCAATCCCAGCGCAGACAATCCGAGCCGATCGGAGACGAGAGGAGACGAGAGGAGAGCACACGAGCTGCTCTGGGAGACAAACAGGCTTTACAGCGTGGACACAGCTCGGCAGGACGACCGCGGCCCGTAAACAACGCGGTGATTACAACTTCAGCTGAACCTACTGACCTCTGTACATCTGTGAAATAATGTGGATGTGAAGCTAAATGCTACTGAAACTGAGACTCACAAGAAAAGTAATGCAACACACTGTTTCGACAGATACTGCTGCCTGATTGGCTGCTGAAAATAAACATCTTTGTACTTTTTTCTCTCAAAGTGGCTGCCTCCTTCAGATATACGTGTAAGACCAAGTCTACTGGAAGGTGAAGACATGTTTATTAGTGTTGTTACAATTCAATTGTATCAAATATGAAAGTCCTTTGGTTCAACATATTAGTGAAATATGAGCGTTCTGGTGCTTAAAACAGAATCATAAAAAAAGTTGTGTTTGAAAATCGATCGAAGGCACCAACAAACTTTTAGTAAAAAGGTGTGTTTTCACTGCACCATCATCATCACCATCATCATCATCATCATCATCATCATCATCATCATCATCATCATCATCATCGTCATCGTCATCATCGTCACCGTGTCGAAACAGAAAAGGACAAAAGCTAAGTTGATGATGACAGAATCTGAGTTGTCTGAAGTCTGGTTGTGTGCTGGAACAATCACACCTGCCTTCAGTGGAAACAAGTGTTTCTGTGAATACCTGCAGATATAAACAGGATTTCATGCTGAGCAAGTTTCTGCACAGCTATGGTGGAGTTTGACACCCGAATGTCACATCTCTCTAATCAAAGCACAAACGTTTGAGCCAATGTTTAACAATGACTGATGGAGGAGACAAAAATCCAATTTGCAGCTTGCATGGTTGCACATCTGTCACCGTACACTCTTCGTCTTTCTTTAGTTGGAAACACCTCTTATTCACTGTCACCTCTTAACTAGAAAGATCTTTACTCTGTGGCAACAATTCCACTGTCTGAGGTATAAAGGTGGAAAATGTAGGCTGAGGATGCAGCGGAAAAAGTACAACTTTTCATCACAAAAACAACCTTGATGACACACTTCTGTATGCAGGCAGCTTTACTGGAGACAAGCAATTCAACATTTAGAGAATGTTTCTGTTATGAGGTGTGTAGATAAACGAACCCAAATGCAGACACACAGCAAAAATCTCTTTGGAACCAGGTATTTATTTCTTCCCGGGCAGTTAGAGCAAACAGGAATGCACACCAAGAGTCTGAGTCCCAATCCGAGCCGGAAGTTGACTCCTCCGCGAATGGGGCTGGCTGCCGGCGCGGGGCCTCGCCACCCGAGGGAATCCCGGGGTTCTCCTCGGCACGTGACTGGGTGACGTAGCCGGACGGCGACGCTCCGCTGGGGGGAATCCCCAGACTTCTCCTCAGCGAGCTGATTGGCTGGATCGACTGTGTGACGTCCGCGACTCGACACAGGATCGCCCAAACCCTCGACAGCGGATCTCCGAGGATCGCACTGGAAGGTCTCTTCGTACAGGTGATGCCCGTGGCTCGACGCTGGACGGAACAGGCAGGGTCGACTGTGTGACACTCGTAGCTCGACACAGGATTGCCAAGATTGCAGCAGATGATCTCCGTGGAACGATCTAGAATCTTCTTCGTTCAGGTGGATGCCCGTGGCCCGACACTGAATGGCAGGAAACAGGAAACAGGTTGGGGTCAGAATCGGAATCTCAACACCGGGAGACGGACGGACTTACTGGATGGGTTGACGGGTAGGCAACGGACGAACTGACAGTGGGTGGGCAGGAGACTAGGGTATAAGTAGCAGCCGGCGTTAATCACTCGGAATGCCGCCCAGCTGTGCTGCCGGAGAGAGGTGTGGCAGTGGGCGGTGCTTGGAAGAGGGTACTGCTGAGGAGAAAATAGACAGGGGAATGACAGGACACAGGAGGAGAGGTGATCGGGGGGTTAAACAGGGGAAAACACACTAGAAACAGACAGGAATCCTAACAGTACCCTCCTCTCAACGGGAGCCTCCTGGCGAACCGCCAGGCTTGTCAGGGTTCTGTCGGTGGTATGTGCATACCATCTCTGGATCCAAGATCCGGGAGCGTGGTACCCAGCACCGCTCCTCAGGCCCATAACCCTCCCAATCCACCAGATACTGGAACCCCCTACCTCTTCGGCGGACATCTAGGAGGCGATTTACCGTATAGACAGGCCCGCCATCGATGATTCGGAGTTGTGGAGGGGGTGTGGCCGGAGGGTTTAATGGGCTGGTGACCACGGGTTTCAGGAGAGAGACGTGGAAGACAGGGTGAATTCTCATGGAGGTAGGTAACTGTAACTTGACTGTGACGGGGTTGATTATTGCGGTGATAGGGAAGGGTCCAATGAATCTCGGGGACAGCTTTCTTGACTGTGCAAAGGGGGATATCCCTTGTTGAGAGCCAAACTTGCTGTCCGAGCTGGTACACGGGAGCGGGAACCCGGCGACGATCTGCCACCCTCTTATTTTGCTCCGCCGTGCGGAGTAGGGCGGCCCGAGTCTCCTTCCACACCCACCTACAGCGACGGGCATGGACCTGGACCGATGGGACTGCTACCTCGACCTCTTGGCTAGGGAACAGGGGAGGTTTATAGCCCAGGGAGGCCTCAAAGGGGGACAGTCCGGTGGCAGCGGATGTGTGAGAATTGTGGGCGTACTCTACCCACGGAAGGTGACGGCTCCAGGATGCGGGATTGGCGGTGGTCACACAACGAAGAACGGCCTCCAACTCCTGGTTCAGCCTCTCAGTCTGTCCATTTGTTTGGGGGTGGAACCCTGAGGAGAGGCTGGCCGTGGCCCCGATGGTCCGGCAAAACGCTTTCCAGACCTGAGAGGCGAACTGCAGGCCCCGATCAGACACTATGTCCACGGGGATGCCATGGAGTCGGACGACATGCAGGGTCAGCAGGTCAGCAGTCTCCTGGGCAGATGGAAGCTTGGGAAGTGGAACGAAATGGGCCGCCTTTGAGAACTGGTCCACTGTGGTCAGGATGACTGTATTCCTGTCAGATGGGGTGAACCCCGTGACAAAGTCGAGGGCAATATGAGACCACGGACGCTGGGGGATGGGGAGTGGTCGTAGTCGTCCCACAGGGGGTCGGTGTGAAGCCTTATTGCGGGCACATGTAGTGCAGGCCAAGATGTAGGCTCGTGAGTCCTCCTCAAGGGACGGCCACCAGAAGGTGCGGCGAAGCCAGTTTATGGTTCGGCGGATACCTGGGTGGCCAGAGAGCCGAGAGTCATGGGCCCACCGCAAGACCTGGGAACGGACGGACGGAGGAACGAACAGCCGGTCAGGGGGGCCTCCTCCGGGGTCAGGCTGGATCCGCTGAGCCTCACGCACCGCTATCTCGACCTCCCAAGTCAGCGCTCCTAGCACACAGGAGGGAGGTACAATGGTGTCCGGGGTTGGCTCTCCCTCATCCGGGGAAAACTGATGGGACAGGGTGTCGGGCTTAGTGTTCTTGTGCCCTGGACGAAAGGTGATGGTAAAATTGAAACGGGAAAAAAAATAATGCCCAGCGGGCCTGATGGGGGTCTAGTCGTCTGGCTGTGTGTATATACTCAAGGTTCTTGTGATCTGTGAGGACGACAAAGGGCTGCGCTGATCCCTCCAGCCAGTGCCTCCACTCCTCCAGGGCTAATTTCACAGCCAGCAGTTCACGGTTACCTACGTCGTAATTCTGCTGGGCCGGGGAGAGTCTTCGGGAGAAGAACGCACAGGGCCGAAGCCTTGAATCAGCGGCAGAACGTTGGGACAATACTGCCCCGACCCCGGTATCCGAAGCGTCCACCTCGACTATGAACTGGCGCTTCTCGTCCGGATGTGCTAGGATAGGGGCCGAGGCGAACTGTTCCTTGAGGGCCAAAAAGGCCTTGTTGGCCTCGGGCGTCCAGCTAAAATCCACCTTGGTGGATGAGTCGAGTTAGGGGAAGGGCCGTCTGGCTGTAACCCCGGATGAACCGCCGGTAAAAATTGGTGAAACCTAAAAACTGCTGAAGTCCCTTTTGGGAGGAGGGCACAGGGCATTTGGTCACAGCTTTGACCTTCTCCGGGTCCTTTCGGACCTGCCCCTCCTCTATGATGAAGCCCAAAAACTGGACTGATGGGACGTGGAACTCGCACTTCTCTGCTTTGACGAAAAGCCGGTTCTCCAGGAGCCTTTGAAGGACCTGACGGACATGATGGCAGTGTTCCTCGGGGGTAGCCGAGTAGATTAATATGTCGTCCAAATAGACGAACACGAACCGGTTTAGGAAATCCCGAAAGACGTCGTTAACCAGGGCCTGGAAGACAGCAGGGGCATTGGTCAGGCCGAAGGGCATGACCAAATATTCGAAATGTCCAAGGGGGGGGTGTTAAACGCAGTCTTCCACTCATCTCCCTCTCGGATTCGGACCAGGTGGTAGGCATTACAGAGGTCCAACTTTGTGAACATGGTGGCCCCAGCGAGAGACTCGAAGACGGAGTCTAGCAGTGGTAGAGGGTATTTATTCTTGGTGGTAATCTGGTTGAGACCACGGTAATCAATGCAGGGACGAAGGGTCTTGCCTTTCTTTGTTACAAAAATAAACCCCTCTCCCAGTGGGGAGGATGAGGGACGGATCATTCCTGTGGCTAGAGAGTCTGTAATATATTGCTCCATCGCCTCTCGTTCGGGTCGGGACAGATTGTAGAGGTGGCTGGTGGGAAACGATGCGCCAGAGAACAACTCGATGGCGCAGTCGTACGGCCGATGAGGTGGTAGGGAGAGGGCTTGTTCCTTACTAAAAGTCTCCCCCAGATCCGTGTACTCCCGGGGAACAGAGGCTAGGTCGGGTCCAGCCGTAGAGCTGCAGGGGATGTTCTTAGGCAGGGGAACGGCGGATCTGAGGCAGCGCGAGTGACAGGCCGGGCTCCAACCCAGGACTCTCTCCCCTATCCAATCGATCCGGGGGTTGTGGTCCCAGAGCCAAGGATGGCCCAGAAACAGGGGTGTCTGAGGAGTCGGGAACACATACAAACGGATCTCGTGTCGGTGATTGCCTGACACGAGCAGAGGAATGGGCAGAGTTCAGTGTGTGATGGTCGCCAGCGGGCTGCCATCCAGGGCGCTCACCGACAGCGGCCGCTCCAGAGCCTCCACCGGAATCCCGTGCGTGGAAACGAACGTGGAGTCTAAAAAGTTCTGTTCGGCTCCAGAGTCAATAATGGCCGAGATGGGAAGAGGACCTGGTGGCAAGCCCAGGCTCGCTGGCAATGGCAGGCGAGACTTGGGATGGGGAAAACGCTTGGATTCAATCGCCAGTATCCCCACCATTACGGGCGAACTCCTTCTTTTGGCCGAACCGGTGCGATGCGATGCCCCGGCTCGCCACAGTAGAGGCAATCTCCCGACCTGAGGCGCTGCTCCCTCTGCTGCTCAGTGAGACGTGACCTCCCCAGCTGCATGGGGTCCTCGTCCGCTGGCGGCGTCGTAGCGGTGTGGTCCAACTGATCGGGAGCGGGTCGACGTGTAGGTGCCTGGAACGAGAAACTGGAAAAGGGGTTAGACTGGCGGCCCGGCGGGGCGGTCCGGCGGTTCTTGTTGCGCCGTCTCTCCCGCATCCGGTTATCCAGCCGAATGGAAAGAGAGATGAGTTCGTCATCTGTTGAGCCTGTTGAGCGTCATTCAGTCCCTGGAGCAGGTGATGGTGCTGTCCGACGAGAATCCCCTGGTTCATAAGGGCCCTCTGCAGGTGGTCTGCAGGGGTGGATCCTGCTGCGGTTGCTGGGTCCATGTCTGGTCAGTTCGTTCTGTTATGAGGTGTGTAGATAAACAAACCCAAATGCAGACACACAGCAAAAATCTCTTTGGAACCAGGTATTTATTTCTTCCCGGGCAGTTAGAGCAAACAGGAATGCACACCAAGAGTCTGAGTCCCAATCCGAGCCGGAAGTTGACTCCTCCGCGAATGGGGCTGGCTGCCGGCGCGGGGCCTCGCCACCCGAGGGAATCCCGGGGTTCTCCTCGGCACGTGACCGGGTGACGTAGCCGGACGGCGATGCTCCACTGGGGGGAATCCCCAGACTTCTCCTCAGCGAGCTGATTGGCTGGATCGACTGTGTGACGTCCGCGACTCGACACAGGATCGCCCAAACCCTCGACAGCGGATCTCCGAGGAACGTACTGGAGGGTCTCTTCGTACAGGTGATGCCCGTGGCTCGACGCTGGATGGAACTGGCAGGGTCGACTGTGTGACGCTGGTAGCTCGACACAGGATTGCCAAGATTGCAGCAGATGATCTCCGTGGAACGATCTGGAATCTTCTTCGTTCAGGTGGATGCCCGTGGCCCGACACTGAACGGCAGGAAACAGGAAACAGGTTGGGGTCAGAATCGGAATCTCAACACCGGGAGACGGACGGACTTACTGAACGGGTTGACGGGTAGGCAACGGACGAACTGACAGTGGGTGGGCAGGAGACTAGGGTATTAGTAGCAGTTAATCACTGGAATGCCGCCCAGCTGTGCTGCCGGAGAGAGGTGCGGTAGTGGGCGGTGCTTGGAAGAGGGTACTGCTGAGGAGAAAACAGACAGGGGAATGACAGGACACAGGAGGAGAGGTGATCGGGGGGTTAAACAGGGGAAAACACACTAGGAACAGACAGGAATCCTAACAGTACCCCAAATATCTGTCTATATCGTTAGCCTAGCTTAGCATAAAGACTGGAAGAAGCCAGTCTCTGTTCAGAAATTCACCTCCACAGCACGTTATTTACTGTTCTGTAATCTAAAAATGAGTTTGTGGGTTTAGACATCAGAGACATCCTGGAGGTTTTTCTTCGAGAACAACTAGCCGGGTCCAGTGAACACACCAGGGTTGCCAGGTTTGGTACGATCATGCCTGCACACACATATACTGAATCAAAATCTGGAGAATATGAAGCAGCCAGCTCTTATATTTGCTCACTTAGTGAACGCATCAACTGCTGTTTAAAACACCACCTAAAAAGCATTCACTAAAAAACTTCAAGTCCAAACACTGAAGGCCTGCAGGCGAGGAATACTCCTTTAATTCTGTCACAACTCTCCTATTTGTTCTTAAAACTTTATTTTAGATTTAATCAGTAATCATGTTCCAAACAGCAGAACCTGCGATCAGCTGCTGCTGAGTCACACTGACACTTCCAGGCCAGGTGGGTGGAGCTAACGTCCCGGCCCGGTGGGT
Source organism: Brachyistius frenatus (assembly GCF_029030835.1). Lineage (NCBI taxonomy): Eukaryota > Metazoa > Chordata > Actinopteri > Embiotocidae > Brachyistius > Brachyistius frenatus. Next base: position 132,124 of record NW_027210956.1, read on the forward strand.
GGAGCGACCATCCTGACAGCCCCAGATCCCTTCCATCTCGTGCGAGCTAACAGCATGGTAATGAGATTGTAGCAGATGCTCGCGTGCCTTTACAACCCCCCCGACCCCCGCCGGACGCCCATACCCCGCCCCCCATCCGGATGAGAGAGAGATGCTGGATTTTTACGCATAGGGATCTAAAGTATTGATTATAACTGACCTAGTTGCTGTTAACACTTCTGCTTACGACCAATCATCCACGGCTGTTCTTAATATTTGTGCATTTCATTGGACTTGTTTGAACTCTTTTCTGACTTCTAAACTGGAAATAAGAAAACAAAAAGCAGAGAGCAGAATAGTCATAGTTGGAGCACATATTCTTCCACACGACCCAAACCCCGACACCTCCCAGCCTCCAACCCGATCCCCCCCTGGCATTGATCCTCCTGGGGGGTTGGTTTTGGCAGGGCCCCCCGCGCCGCCCTCTCTCCACCTGCCACACCGCCTTTGTCACAAGGATCTCCTGCTTCATTTCAATGACAAAGTTGCTGAGGCCCTCTCCCTGCAGCCCCTCACCCCCCTCCCAACTCCTTTCACTAATTTTATGGTCCCCTAGGGCAGGAATCCCTGAATCCACCCCCTCACCCACCCGGTCACCCTCCCTCCAACTGGCCAGATGAGCTGCCTGGGATGACGCAGCAACCCTTTCTGCCTTCACTGTGAAGAAAATCTAAATAAAAACTCTTCTGGGTGTTAAATCTACTAAACCTCAAGAGGTTTTTGAAACATGACAGCAGTGTCACCTGCTTCAACTTCAGATTATTATATCATGTCCAGTTGACGGAAATTGTCTGATTGATTTGAACTGAGTCTTTGTCCCTGGAGACAGTGAGACTGTGAGTGTGAGGCAGCGTCAGCCTCACAGAACATCCCCCGGTGCAGCTCTGTTGGGATTAAAGAAACTTCTTGGCTGAAATCTGTGTGACGAGTCGAGCTTTTCTTCTCGCTCTCTCTCTTGCAGAGGAAATGTGATTTGTGCGCGTTCCCGACTCAAGTAATGCCATTAGGGCACCGTCAGCTCCCCACCGGGTGCAGTGCTGTCGTCGCAGGGGCACCGGCCCGTGGCTAACGTTGTTATGTGTCATGGGACTCTTTCATCCGCGGTTTATGCTGTTGTAGAAAATACCAGGAGACAGTGTCTCACGCACGAGAGACACGCTGCGCGTGGACACCGTTTGGCACCATGCGTAATGACTCTGATGATGCGTAATGACTCTGATGATGCGTAATGACTCCGCGCAGATTATCACAAAACAGGCAATGAGACAAACTGTGACACTTACAGAGCACCGTTAAAACATTCAGTCAGTAGTAACTTCTCCAGTTAGTTGTGGCTCGAGGCAGAGCACAGTCCCCCCCCCCCCCCCTGCACAAAAGAGAGTGTGTGTGTGTGTGTGTGTGGGGGGGGGGGTGTTCAGACCTGCAGAGTTTCACAACACTGTTCAGGCTTCAGTGTGAAACATGTTTCTCCATATTTGGTAGAATCTTAATTTTTCAAATTATTCAAATTAAACTAAATAATTGGTTTTACACGTATCAACAGATCGACATTGACAGTTTCACAGGCTGCCTGAAGTACACGATTAGCTTCATAATTCAAACTTGAATAATAATAACAATGACCATGTCTGTGGAACTTTCCCAGCACCATCCTCCAAATCACAGGACATGAGCTCACCTTAGTAGAAGCCCTGACTGTATTAAACACAAAATAGATTATAAATGTAAATATTTTGGAGCTGTAAAGTGGTCACATAGACCCTCTATGAGTTACCAACATGGTGCTGCCGCTCATAAAACACATGAAATGAGCATCTCTGAACTGTTCGACTCTTTGTCCTTGTTGATTCGTTCAGCATCAGTATGTGTGCACATATGAGTTGTGGAGCTGATGTCCATGTGTTTGCACAGAGACAGATGGCGGCGTGGAGAGCCTGTTCCCACGGGTCACACATAGGAATTTAAAATGCAGATAAAATCCATCACAGAGACGGATCCACTCAGAGATGCCGGCCCCAGATAATTTGCCATGTTGAAACCAATCAGCGCGGCCGTTATCAGATATGGCTCGCGCTCCAAATGAAGCTTATTGAGAGTGTAAGTCTGCGCAGCACGACTCATTACTCTCTGAATGATTTGGGGAAAATGGAATCTGGGGAACCTTTCAAACAGGCTTTGGAAACGGTGACACTGATGTGGAGGCATATAGAAATGTTTCCTGTGATGTGAACTTTAACACATTTAGGAGGAACATGGATTTATACATCATAAAAAAAAAGACTTATCAGTCTTTCTGATCATTATGCCCCCCTCGCCTTCTTTTCTCCTCCACTGACACATCCAAAGGAAGTCCATCCAAAGCTGCCTGTCATCACTAATGAATGGTGAACTTATACAAGTCAGATTTTTCACCACGACATGATGAGGATATTAGATTGTATCTGACACGAGCTGTGGCTTATTCTCACTGGGGGTGGGTGGGATGGGGTGGGGGTGTCTTAATAGATGGTAATTGTAGGTTTGGGTTGTCTGAGGCTCAGGCCAGATGGCCTGGTGCGGCTCCTGTAAGGCCTGTTTGCTCCCTGAGGATGGAGGATGGTAATTTGGTTGGATCAGGACATGTAGGCTTCCATAAAACATTATTATGCAGCCAGAGGAGGAGGAGGAGAAGGAGGAGGTTTGTATAAGCACGCATGTGGGGGTCAGCTGGGTGGATGTCAATGCACCCGCCATACCTTAAACCTTAATGAGTGTCCAAATTTGATAGTTTTGCAATTAAATGGAAAGATAAGACATAAGAAATACGAAAATTAAAGTAATATTAGAATATGACGCTCATCAGATCATGAAGGTGTGAATCCAAACAGTTCAAGATATTACAGCTTTTTAAAGTGTTAACCTGGTCACATGACCACATTGACTCATGGGCATGTTTGGCATCAGACATGTCTGGTCTCCAACTTATAATTGACTAAACTTCCTCGTGGGTCATGAGGAAGTTTAGGTTGCTCGGATTTAGCATCCTAAGAATCCGCTGCTGGGCGCTTTTACGCATCCTGTGCGCAAAACAGCAGATTTGTTTTTTAACGTGTCGGTCATCAAACCGCCTCGGAGTGATGGGCATGTTTCATGCCTTCCTTCCTTCATCTTGGCATTATTATTCTGAGGGCGACAAGTTGGCGTTTTGTGCACACATGACAAAGGAGCCGAGTTGGCACACGTTGTGAATGCGACCATAACAATGTAAGTCTGCCGCGGGTCAGTGTGTGGTTGTTTTGAAAGTGTCTGAGCCCAGAATAATTCGTCCTCTGGCCCATTGTTGTGACACACTTTTAATACCGGGGTGTCTTCTGTGTTGGGGGGTGGGGGGTGGGGGGGTGGGGGGGGGGGGGCTGCCATCAATAGCCCCTCCTGTGCTGCTTGAAGGAGGCCATTCTGGTGATTCTGGAGGAGGGGCTGTGAGGCAGCGGAGGAGGAGGGAGGTGGAGGTGGGGGGATCGAAATGAGACGCAGTTTGTGTGCGGGGCGGGCTGAGAGAGAGAGAGAGAGAGAGAGAGAGAGAGAGAGAGAGAGACTGGAGCAGCGACAGAGCAGAGCGCACGGAGCACACACACACACACACACACACACACACACACACACACACACACACACACACGGACTCCCTCCTCTCTCCACCCCTCGCTCTCCCACTCACTCAGACTGGGAGGAAGCTGCGCCTTTTCTTCACTCAGACATTCACTCTCACTCATCCACTGGCGCGCACGCACGAGAGGCGACGGGCATATGTGGATATATGCAACAGATCGGTCTGCACGGAGAGCGCCGCGGATTGTTGGTTTGCGACATCCTAATCCAAAATAAGGACAATTTACTCATTTTGATCCATTTATTTATTTCTGCATCTGTTTTGCGGAGATTTGTTTTGCGGACTATGCGCAGCAGCAGCGGAGAATTGACCATGTCCGACTTCTGAGGGGACATCCATTCTTCCCCCACCGATTTTCTCCCTCTGTGGAAGTAATCGCCACAGTGCGCGCGCAGAAGATGGGGACACAAATGATTCAAACCAAAGGAATTCTATTCTCTTCGCCACTACTTAAACTGCTGCTTTTGGTCGCGCTTGTGCACGACACCGCCGGGAAGACTCTGAAATACAAAGTTTACGAGGAGCAGAAAGTAGGGACGGTGATTGCTCGGTTAAAGGAGGACGTCTCTGGGGTTTTGTCCAAACTGCCGAGTTCCCTGACCTTTCGGTTCCGCGCTATGCAGCGGGGAAGCACGCCGTTCCTGTCTGTCCGGGAGGAGGACGGAGAGATCAGCATTGGCACCAAAATCGACCGTGAGACGCTTTGTGAGAAAAACTTGAACTGCTCGATAGAGTTCGACGTGGTCACGCTGCCGACGGAGTACCTGCAGCTGTTCCATGTGGAGGTGGAAGTGCTGGACATCAACGACAACTCCCCGCACTTCTCCCGTGCCATCGTCCCGATAGAAATCTCCGAGAGCGCCTCCGTGGGGATGCGCATCCCGCTGGACGGCGCCGTGGACGCGGACGTGCGTGAGAACTCCCTGCACACGTACTCCCTGACGCCCAACAACTTCTTTAAGATCGATGTGAGGACCCGGACGGACGGAGCCAAGTACGCAGAGCTGGTGGTGATGCGGGAACTGGACCGGGAAGTGCAGTCCAGCTACCAGCTGCAGCTCACGGCTTCGGATAACGGCGTGCCCCCCAAGTCTGGCTCCACTCTGCTCAAGATAAGCATCTCTGATTCCAACGACAACAGCCCGGCCTTTGATGAGCAATCATACATTATCAATCTGCTGGAAAACTCCCCCCTCGGGACTCTCATCATTGATTTAAACGCCACAGATCCAGACGAGGGCACTAATGGGAAGATAGTCTACTCTTTCAGCAGCCATGTCTCCCCAAAGATCCTGGAAACGTTTAAGATAAACCCAGAAAATGGCCACATTACTCTTATTAAAAAAGTGGACTATGAGACCAGCGCGTCCTACGAGCTGGATGTTCAGGCTCAGGACTTGGGCCCCAACTCCATTCCTGGACTTTGCAAAATTGTGGTGAAAGTGGTGGATGTGAATGACAACAAACCGGAGATCAACATCAATCTGATGACGCCTGGCAAGGAGGAGGTGGCCTACATCTCGGAGGGGGCGCCGGTGGACACGTTCATCGCTCTGGTCCGTGTCGATGACATCGACGCGGGCCTCAACGGTGAGGTGGTGTGCAGGCTGCACGGCCACGGACACTTCCGGCTCCAGAAGACCTACGAGAAGAACTACATGATCCTCACCAACGTGTCGCTGGACCGTGAGAAGAGGTCCGAGTACAGTCTGACGGTCATAGCAGAGGACCGCGGCTCGCCGAGCCTCTCCACCATCAAACACTTCACCGTCCAGGTGCTGGATGAAAACGACAATCCTCCACGCTTCGAGAAGAGCCGCTACGAGGTCTTTAAATCGGAGAACAACTCTCCTGGAGCGTACCTGATGACCGTGGTGGCCTCCGATCCAGACCTGGGCACCAACGGGCAGGTCACCTACAACATCGTAGACACTCTGGTCCAGGGGAGCCCCATCTCCACCTACGTCACCATCGACCCGTCCAACGGCGCCATCTACGCCTTACGCAGCTTCGACCACGAAGACGTCAGCCGGATCACCTTCACGGTTCAGGCCCGCGACGGAGGAAACGCGGCGCTGTCGGCCAACACCACCGTCCTGCTCACCGTCCTGGATGAAAACGACAACCCGCCCGTCATCCACTCGCCCTCCCTCCGGAACCACACGGCCGAGCTTCCTGTGTGGAAGTACGCATCACCTGGTCAGCTGATCACTGCGCTGAAAGTCACCGACCGCGACGCCGGCGCCAACGGCGAGGTGAGCTGCGCCATCGTCGGTGGCAACGAGGATGGCCTGTTTGTGATGGACGCCCGGCGCTGCGAGCTCAGAACCAACGCCAGCCTGGAGCAGGCTCCACGGGACGTGATGGAGATCAGGGTGGAGGTGCAGGACAGGGGAGCCAGCCGGCTGTCCACAGGAGCCGTCCTCCGGCTGTCCCTGCAGGAGACCATGGACATCCTCCCCCCTCTGTACCCCACCGGCACCAGCCAGGCCTCGCTGGACCTCTCTCTCATCATCATCATCTCTCTGGTCGCCGTTTGTGCTCTGCTGCTCATCGTCATGGTGATGTTCGCCACCGCACGCTGCAGCCGCGAGAAGAAGGACCCCCGACACAACTACAACTGCCGGGTGGCGGAGAACAGCTACCAGAACCACCCCAAGAAACCGGCCCGGCAGATCCACAAGGCCGACATCACCCTGGTCCCGACCGTCAACGGAACCTTACCTGTCCGGGCACACCCTCGCTCCCCCTCCCCCTCCCCCACACCCGAGAGGGGCACCCTGGGCAGCAGGCAGAGTCACCACAGCCGTCAGTCACTCAACAGCCTGGTCACCATCTCGTCCAATCACGTGCCGGAGAACTTTGCGCTGGAGCTGGCCCACACCACTCCTCCTGTCGAGGTGAGACCTCCACTTCCTGTCATGGTTTCAGCTCGTTTTCATGCTAAACATAGTGTAAACATCCAGCTGTTTGATTTGAAGTATTTATTATGCACCTTAAAATCATTGACTCAGCATGTTTTTGTGTCTTATGTTCAGCATTTGTTCTGAATTTATCCCTTGCTCCATTATTCTGTTACCTTCAGCCCTTTGTGTCATGTTTTTGTTGACCATCATAATTCAGGAGCAAGTCACAAAGTCATGCCTCCCCTCCCCCCCATCCTCCCTTTGCCCCTCCCCCAACACACACCCAACATTGTCTTGTGGCCTTGCTTGTGTGACTCCATTCATTTTCCCCTTCTTCATTTTTCCCTTTTATTTTTGTCCTTTTTCTTTTTGTTTTTGTCTTTTTCGTTTCTCTTTGGGATTGTAGCAAGTCTCACAGCTTCTGTCCATGCTCCATCAGGGCCAGTACCAGCCGAGACCCAGCTTCAGAGGCAACAAATACACCCGCAGCTACAGGTAACTTGCACGTGAGGTGATGCTCCGCTGTTGAAATAAGTGCACGTCTATAATATTACAGCCTTTCCACATTGGTCGTGTCTGTTGTCACTGCGTTCACACAGCACAACCACATCCAGTAGCTTTTGGGTTTAGAGTCAAACTGTATGCTCAATAACTTCACATTTGCATAATTATATGTAAAACCCTTCTGCAGAGCGCTCTCTGCTTCCCAGTGCACCTTATTATCCATCAGTGGCACGACGTGTCTCCGTAAGCATGATCATGTTATTGTGAGTGATTAATGTATGAAGTGTGCGGGGGGTTGTGTGCAGATACGCCCTGAACGAGATGGACAAGTTCAGCCTGAAGGACAGCGGGCGCGGAGACAGCGAGGCCGGGGACAGCGACTACGAGCCCGGCAGGGAGTCACCCATGGACCGGCTCCTCGGTGAGGCCTTTACAGAGATATATGCCCCTGATGGCCAGCACAGACCGCATGCAGGTACACCCCCCCCCCCCTTCCATCCACCACACCTGACAACCATCCCTTCATTTCCCATCATGCATAGTCCAGCATCTCGTCCTGAAGCCAAAGTCCAGTCTTTATTTTGATCAGTTTTTGCATTGCGTCATCGTAAACACAAACTGTCGGTCCACAGCTAACCGGCATCGTAACAGTTTATCTGCTAAATACTTTCTTCAAAGTCAGGAAATAGTGAAAAAAAATGTCCATGACAAGTTCCTGAACAGTTCAAAACCCAAAGAAGAGAAACAGTAAATCTGGACAGTGGAGAGGCTGGAAACACAATTCTTGGTGTTTTTACTTCAAAACTCACTTAAATATTTCATTAATTCCAAATATAGAAAATCAACCACCTGTAAAAGAAGAGCAGATTAAAGGAAGTTAATTATTCCATGTTCGATGAATCAACTCTGGACCACAGTTTATTTGAATCTTTTTATATGACTCAACTAGATTGAACCAGAGTTTCTCAACCTTGGGCTCCAACCCCCCCTAGAGGTCAAGTGATGAGCGCAGCATTGGATAGAATCATACTCTGATTTACTTTTTGTTTATTTTGATCAAATAGAAGTGTTTCTGAAGTGAGCCGTTCTCAGTAACCACACTGTAAGTAATGAACCCTTCTCTGTTAATGGTGACCCGAGGCTTCAGTTATCCTCTCAGTTCTCTCAACCTCCTCTGAAATTACAGCCACATGTGCAGTCGTTTTCAGCGCTCCCTCCGTGAACATCTTCCTGACCAGGTGGCAGATCAGCTGTTGGGGTGATGATGATGATTTGAGGGTTTAGAAACAGGTTCACACACATTTCATCTGCTGCCTGTTAGAACCACATTGTCTCCTTCATCTTAGCATGCCTGTTCTGTTGGCTGCATGTTCACTGGAGGATGTGAATGAATCTGTGTCCACGCAGCAACGTTTACCTCACTGTCCCTTCGCTCTTGAGATATCTGATCCGATAACTCAACTGATCCTCGTTTCCAGCCAGCATCTCTCCTCCCTGCTGTCGCCCTGCATGGACTCCCATCCTCCTCTCTGAACACTTGTTGATTGACCCACTGACTTTGGCCTCTTCCAGCGGTAGACGTCCGGCGTCCTCTCGAGTTTCTCCGTCTGTCTGAGCGAACGTCTCTCAGGTCTGCAGAGCTCCTGCTTCCTTCCAGCCAGCTTCCCACACAGCCATCACTCCAGACTGCATTTGAGCTACATCCCAATTAAAGTCGACCCAGACGGGCAGACCAGACAATCGCACCCCCCCCCCCCCCCCCATCCACGCGGTAGAGGAGCTCAGCTTGTTAGTCACTCTCCTTTTTCGAACCTTCAAGGCTTCACTTTCAGCCGTCCAAACCGAAGCCGCTGTGCTTTTTTCCGATGAAGAGGAGGCATTTAATTGCCATGTGGCAAATAGTTGCTATGGAATTGGCTCCGAGCTGCGCTCATGATGAAGCCCTGAAGAGCATAATTACATCTCAAAGCTCACCTTTCTCCTTCTGTATGTTCAGCTCGCCTCCCGCCCACATGTCCGTGTAGTCGTCTCTCCGTCGTCACGGTTCGCTGTGGAAGGAGGCGAAGCGGTAGGAAGTCTTTGTTTGTAGCTCATGCAGATGCAGAAGGTTTTAATATGAGACAGTCTTCAGGCATGAACCCCCCCCCCCCTCCCCCGCTGTCTGTGTGATAAGTACACGGAGGCTGAATGTGGTCGGTCAGAAGTCGAAGTTCCGAAACATATAATACATCCGTTTGTTTACTTTGTACACAGACAGTCGAGAAGAAATTACAGCTTTAGGTTTTACCTGCTGAACTTTGTCTCAGCAGCCGTCGTCACGGTGATGCTGCTGGAAGGAGAACGTTATCCCCCCTCAAAGCACAGACGGATGCTTTTTCTTACGTGTTTGTGCGTTTGAGAGCATTTTAAATAAGATGTGTTTTTTTTAGAGAGTTTCAGAGGTGTTTTATTTAATGTGCAGTTTCTCTGATAACCTGAGCAGTGGTTAAAATATGCTTTCTGTGGAGGTCAATGTTTCATAATGAATGAGGAGTAAACAGTGGCGTCACATCAGGAAGCAGCCAGGTCTTCGAAACGGATCAGTCCAACATGTCGGACTCGGCCTGTGGAAACAGCTGTGTAACATCTGAGTGAAAGATAAACCCGATGATGTCATAGTGATGTCATCTGAGGTTAGGTTAGGTTAGGTTAGGTTAGGTTAGGTAGTTACTTTACTAATCCCCGAGGGGACATTTTTTAATGTTTCAGCTCGGGCCCGTGTCACAAAACGAGAGCGCAGATTTTGATATTAATCTACCAAGCAGGGAGAGTCTAATCAAAGATGATATTCAGTTGCATTATGGGAAATGTAGGAACCTCGTTTTTACGTTGTTTTCCTCATTATCCTAAAATCCAAACTACAAGATGGCTGCCGTGTGCGTCAGACCGTGGTGACACTGTTTAGTCAAAGACGCGGTACTGCCCACATGTGGTCAACTTGTTAAAGTGTTTGTAAAATACTTTGCTACATGTTCAGCTCAGGAGTGATGCATGAGCCGCAGCGCCAGAACTGGATTCCAGCAGGAAGTCTCTGCTGCTTCCGTCTGGACACTTCCTGTTTGATTCTGTCCTTTACAACTGTAATGTCCCTTTAAACATGTCCCCTCAGTCCGGATGTGTTTGTCTCGTCGTAGTTGCCGTGGTTCCCTCTGCTCGGCTCTCGAACCATCAGAGATAAAAGTGGAATTTGTTTTCAAAATGCAATAAAATAGAAACAAGCACTTGGTCGTCGGGGATAAACCCGTCCGGTCGGTCCTCAGTCAGGTGAACGGACATCACTGCTCTCAGTTAATGTTTGTTTGATAGCTGGTTTTTTTTATTATTTCATTTTCCAACACAAATCACTTTGGTTAAATCTTTCACTTCTCTGCTTTCATCAGCGGGGCAGCCGATCCGCCTCAGCCCCCGCGATGCTTTTTCCCTTCCAGTGCACCCAAATGCACTTTTCATCTGCTCTAAGATGTATTATAAATGTTCCTTTCATGTTAATGAGGGGATAATGAAGTCCCTCAATAGCATGACTGAAAAGCAGCGCGCTCCTTTAATGAAGGCTTTAAGTTGGCATATTTGATTTGTCTAATTTATTCTTCAGAGATTTTCTATTTGAAGATTTCAAATTGAAAAGAGTGACTTGAAAGGGAAAAATGCAGGGCTTTTAGAGGAGGAGTTATTTTGAATGGGTAATAGGCATCGATCGGCCTCGCTGAATTGTCTCTCTGTGGTAAATACGTTGGAAGGTAACAGGCAGCGCTCCTGCAGAGAAACTTTCAGACTAATTAGGGCACATTTCCACCATGTTTCCAGAGACAGAGCAGAAAAAAGCCGACACCTGAGGATGAGGATGAGACCAGTGTTCGCTGGATGGAAACAGACTCATGACAGGAAAACTGAGTTTATCATCACATTTATGGTTGTTTGCTACAAACATTAAGGAATGTACATACACAAAACATAATGCCATCTTTTAGAAACACCCTGATGGATGTGATCGAGAAAAAACAGCCTTATTTTCTGCTGAAAGAACTTTTAATTGGTAGTATAAAGATGGATTTTACAAACTTTGTATGAAACATAAAGATCACCAATAAACTGGGTCGCACACTTACGTACAAACAGACACCTTTACAGCACATACAGAACCATCGAAACAAGTTGTGCTCTCATAATTAATGAATAGTTTGATAAAATATGAATGTTTCAAAAATGAAAAATTCTGATTCCAGCATCTCAAGATGTGAAGATGTGGAGCTTTTCTCTGCATGAGATCACTGTCATCAAACGTCCGGTTTTAAATTCATTGACAGAAAAAATAAATCAATGATGGGTTTGTTAAGTGTAAATGCTTTTACGTTTGAGTGTCGTGTTTGAAGCTCGTATAAACTGAGTCTGAAGACAAACGGAGACTTAAACTTTGACACACTTTTCAGTTTGGACCGAAACAAACTGAGGTTTTGTGTTTACCCGTTTTGAACGAACTGTTGTGCAACTCAGTCGTCTCGATGACTCACAAGTGTTTCTGTCTTCCCCTCCAGCGATGAGACTCTGCACCGAGGAGTGCCGGGTCCTGGGTCACTCGGATCAGTGCTGGATGCCCCCCCTGGCCTCCCCCGGCTCCTCCTCCTCCGACTACCGCAGCAACCTCTACATCCCCGGGGAGGAAGCCCGCCAGACCGCCGACCTCTCTCAGGAAAAGACCCCGCAGCCGTGTACCGACACCGGCCCGGCCCGGAACCAGAGCTTCTCCACCTTCGGGAAGGACCTGGACGGGGAGGACGGGGCAGAGGAGGAGGGGGGAGTGGGCGGCGAGGCCGGAGATGAAGACCTGTGTGGGACCACGTCGCTGCTGTCGGAGATGAGCAGCGTGTTCCAGAGGCTCCTCCCACAGGGTCTGGACTCGTACGTGCAGGTCAACGAGAGCCAGAAGGGGAGCAGCCTGAGCGGCGTGGGCGTCCCCCTGACCGGGTCTCTGGACCGCAGGAGGGGTCACCTGCCCGGCAAGCCCAGCCCCTCCGTCCACCAGCAGGGCGTGGCCGCCTGGGCCGCCAACACACACTTCCAGAACCCGGGCAGCAGCATCGGCCCGTCGGGTCACCACCAGGGCGGCAGCTACCACACGCTGAAACCCAGCACCAAGCTCAGTTCCCAGAGCAGCAGCCACAAGGGGGCGCAGGCGCCCAAGAACAGCCCGCAGAACAGCTCGCACACCCCCAAACCCCACAGCAGCCCGCTGCTCACGGCGCTGGTCAGCCCCACGCTGGTGCAGTCCTCTCCGGCGCCGGTGCCGGTAGCGGTGCCGGGGCCCTCCTCCAAGTGGCTGCCGGCCATGGAGGAGATCCCGGAGAACTACGAGGAGGACGACTTCGACTCGGTGCTCAGTCACCTTCAGGGCAAACGCAGCGACAGCCGACACGAGCTGGTGGACGCCAGCGAGCTGGTGGCCGAGATCAACAAACTCCTGCAGGACGTCCGGCAGAGCTAGACGCCCGTTTATTACCCTCCTTATTTATTCACCACCCGCACACGCCGACGTGAAGGTGGCAAAACAAGGACACGCAAAGAAGTAAGAAACAAAGACAAAAAACAAGACCTGCAATTGTCGTTAAAGTTGCATTTCTAATGTAATAACTGTGTTTTGTGAATGCTAAATATCCAAAAAAAAGTTTGTTAATTGATGGTTTGGTACACAATGTACACTATGTGACTGTATTTATCTTTGTATTTTAAAAATACATTTGTATACTTATATTTATAAAAAAGTGTATATAAACTTAATCAGAAATCTATTTTTATATTTGAAAGCATGTTGAGTACAAAAACGTTGAATCAAGACTTTGACATGCGATCGACATTCTACATATTTAAAACTGTCTTTTGTATTGTGATTTTTTTTTATTTGTCACAGAAAAATGTATACATGAATATATTAATGAATTAATGGACACTTGTCTTCGTGGATTATTGTGGGGGGAGAGGATGGTACACAAATAAAATAATACACATTTCTCAGCTGTCTCTGTTTATATTTATTAATATCTATAATGATCTGTTATTATTTACAGATAGAGACTGTTACGGCCAGTTGTCTGTCTGTCTGTCTCTGTGTGTGTGTGTGTGTGTGTGTGTGTGTGTGTGTGTGTGTGTGTGTGTGTGTGTGTGTGTGTGTGTGTGTGTGTGTGTGTGTGTGTGTGTGTGTGTGTGCCCCCTCAGCTGTTTAATTGGCTGCACCTGACTGATTGCTCATCAGGGTTAGAGTATAAAAGCCTGGGGGAGCATGCAGCGGTTGCTAGTTGGTTATCTGACATCTTAACATGCGTGTTGTTGTATTAGATCCTTTGTTTCACAGTTCTTCTGGCTGTTTGTCTTTTTACTGATATGATTATTTTTCCGGCTTTATTTTATTTTCCTTGTTTTTTTTGTGTTTTTTTTTACTGTGTTGTTTCCATAGACCATATATGAAAGTGGATGTAGCTTAAAAAAATAATAGTAATGGTTCCGATCCAGAAGTGTCTTCAGCTGCAATACCAGCGAGTGCCACTAGAGGTCGGCTCCAAAAAGCCTCCGGCTCCATAGACTCCCATTCAACTTCTCTCATCAAATCCAAAGTGAATAAAATGTGTCCATCAGTTATCTCGGTGTTGTTAGCTAAAGTCACTCCTTCTTCTTAGTTTTCTGGAGGTCCATCTGAAAATAATCCCTCATTCATTAGAAAAGAAGATTCAAGAAGACCTGGTTTTGGGGGCGTGTCTGTTTGATTGACAGGCCTGTGGTGCAGTCAGGTTACAGCTATCGGTGGGCGGGACGTAGTATCGTCAGGTTTCCGATCAGATCTGTCAGATCCACCTCTGGCTCCTCCCCCAGCTCGTCCAAATATGGTCACTTCCTGCTCCAAAACGCTCCGAACTAGCAAAGATGGTGACGGACAGAATCTGAACTGGAGGATTCATAACGTTCACCAACCAATGATGACATCACTGATGGATGATGACATCACTGATGGATGATGACATCACTGATGGTTGGTGCTTGGTTGCTCCCTGCTACTCCTCGAGTAGAAAAAGCAACAGGAAATATGAAGTAGGGAGCTCTTCTAGAGCTTTCAAATGCATCCCGTTTTCTTCGACAGCCACAGTTTGTCAGCAAAGTTTAGATGTTCAAACTATAATTTTACAGACGTCTCTTCCAGCGAAAGCTCCAGAAGAGCCACGAAATGGACCTAAAATAAACGTTCAATCTCAGTCAATTAATAAGTGTAATAAAATCAATAGTACAGGTACGGGAAGAAACCATGAAACAGTCAATCAAATGATGATAGTTTAGATAATCAAATAAATTCAAACATTTATCATTTAAACCTGTGAATATTTCTTGGGGTTTGTCTCCTCAAATATCAGGATTTTCTTTTTTTTTAAATATTTCATGTCACTATAATTTAAACATCTTTGTACCCTTTGTTCATATTTTATAGACTAATTAATAATAATAATGACCGTAAACTGGCCAACCATTGCAAAACGACCAGAAGACTCAGTTAAACAATAAATAGACCCCGTGGATTCACTCTTCACTAACAAGTCTCCTTCTTCACACCAGAAAATGGGGCTCTTTTCATTGTTTGCAGTTTTTGAAACACAATATGAAAAAGCTTTGAGCTGCCGTCAGGATTGTTGTCTGAGACCTGGGCAGACATCTGAGAGCCACTCCAATCTCAAAACAAAGAAAGGATCAGGCGAGCGGTGAGCGAGCGGTGGAGAAATGTGCTGTCGAGGCAGATGGAAATAGCTGCTTTGAGATGTGAAGAGGTTCACGGAGGGCTGTGCAGCCGACGGACACACCTCCCTCCTCTGCTGCACTAACAGCTAGATAATGGGTGACACCTACAGGTTCTCACCAGCACATTTCTACCACCGCTACTAGCAGCAGCAGCAACCAGCCGTGACATGAGAGCAGGGAGGGCATACAGAGCCCCCTGGAGGAGAAAATACCACACTGCAGCTTCCAGAGGAAACAAGGGAACAATGAAGGAGATGCATCAAAACCACAACGTGAAAAAGAGGCACAATAAAAATAAGGAGCACATTAGAAACCAACATTACAGCTACAGATGTGCAAACATTGATACCTGCATGGAAACGTTTGAATGCCATTTATATTGATCACTCATTGTTAGAAGAATCTGATACGCATCTGCTGCTCATCACAGATGTTCTCCAGGTAAATCCAAGAACATCGTCATTATTAAAGGAAATATCGACTGATCTGAATGTTCAGACCTTTTTTCTACCTTCCATCTTGGCTAAATTGCAATTTATAGATTTGGTTTACTGAGACTTCCAGTTTTAACACTCAAAACGGGGTGTTCACACAATGCAACATTTTTATAATTTTCCTTTCATTCACAAAGGGGATGGTGCACACAGATCTGATCAGTAGATAAATCTGTCTTGTATATTTGTATATGTGTATATGTTGCCTGGCAGGTTGCACAAATATGTTTGGATTTTAAGTTAAGAAAAAAAAGTTAAAATGTGTACAAATTAGTCTATTGTGTCCACAGTTCTTCCAACTAAAGACTCTTTCCCTACTTGCCGTAGCCATCACACATCCATCTGTTGTTTTAGTGTTTCATCACTCTTCAGCTTGTTGTACATAAAGATGACTGAGCTACAAGAACAAAAACAACAACTTGGGGTTTTGTCAGCGTGCAAACATGCATTAAATGAAAAGTACTAATAATTGATACAGAAGTAGAAATAAAGTAATAAAGTTATACAGTGACTCTTCCTGATAAATACAAGGAGCCCACATGTTTTCAATCAGTGATCTAACGAGTGCACGTTTTGTATCAAATAGTACGATGAAAAATAAACCTTGGCCACATCACAGCTGTTCAGTGCATCTGGCCAGGAGCACAAACAGAGTGATGGCAAGGCACCATGCATCAGCTGAGGCAGGTTTCCATGACGACCCTGAACAGTCGACAACAACATATGCCGGCAAAAGTAATCGCTGGCTGGATTCTGTCAGCAGGAGGTGGTCGGGGTGGATGGAGGGTGAACAGAGTATAAAACTGTCACACAAACATTGTCTCCCTGCAGACTTGGAGATTTCCTTAAACTCAGCTGAGTGATAAACAACAACAGAAAAACCAAGCTGGAGTCACCACAGATAGATGATGTACGAAGATATTAAGGCAGAAAAAGAAATCTATGGCAACACAGTGGTGTGCAAAGGTCATTTCTAGGGGTCGCAGTTGCACAAACCCACTCACATTAATGTACAAACTCTCTCAATATGTAAATGAACTACTATCTCAAATCTAAATAAAAAATGTTTTTAACGAATGGAAGCATAAATATAGCCGCAGGCAGCAATGATTGAGGTCCCAACATATTGCAAACAGTAGAAGGCGAGAAGCACATGAAAGAAAAGAAAATGCACACTGCAACACCCGTCAAGCAGGGGATTTGAACCGTGAACCTTCAGATCCTCAAAGAAGGCGATTTACAGATCGGGCCTCGAGGGAAACATGGCAAAACCATCTAGTAAGATTACATGTGCAAAAAAGGGGTAGTTTAAAATCCATTAAAAAAAAATAAAAAATCTAAATTTTGGTGAAACATTTTGGCAAATAAATCACATTTATTTACAATAAATCGACGTCAGATATATCGTCAAAGTCTGATCAAATGTTTGGGGAAATAGAACATGTTGCACATAAAGCACAAACTCCAGGACAATATTGGAAATCACGGCAGACTTGTAATATCTAGTATCAATTTTGGCTGCATTTGAATCCAGATTTGTGGAGCTATAGATTTTAATCGATTTTGCAAATTTTAAAAAGCATCAAGTGATGGACTTCTGAATTGACCACAAAGCTTACTTGAGTGCATGTATTGAAAAAATGTGAGCTCTGTAGGATGTACGGATGATTTTTTTTTTGTCATTTTTTAATTGAATGTTAAATTGCAGGACATTTCAATTTGCCACGCCCACTTTAATCAATCATTACCAAACTTTTGGCATCGACTGAGACATGACCCGAGATTGTGCAACCAGAATTTAGTATGAATCTGTGCAGCTGATCACGAGATATAAACTTTTCACAACTGCAGTGCCCCCAGCAACAAAAACATCTTGGGACAGCTCAGGAAAGCTCGGACCTTACATCCCAACACGTCCATCAAGTTTGGTTCCAATTGGTTTTGTCAGTTTTGACTCATACAAATTTTTGTATCAATGAAGTTACAGACAAAAGTTTAAAAACGTATTAAATTAATATCTCAGTTTGACATATACAAATTATTTTCATATCTTTAGATGGGCAAGGTCCAAAGATGATTTGAAGTTTCAGCATAATTGGGCCAACGGATTAGGACGAGCTGGCAAAAATAACTTTTATAGATCATTTTTAAAGACTCCCAAAAGTTGACATTTTTAAAGCAGAAGTATATTGGAGCAAATATTTGACACATTCACAGATTGGAATGGAGAAAGAACTTTGATCCTTGACATAATTGCATGAACGTAGAGTTCATTGTTACAGTGCCACCTTTAGGTCCATACATGTCATATTTTGTGCACGAGTCGTGGGAGCAATCTAAATACCAATTTATGTGTATTTTCACCGTATGGGTTTTGATGCACTTTTAGCTGATGAAAATATTACAGAAGAATAATAATCAGAACAAAGACAAGAAGGACAAGAGCATAGCTGCAGGGACCATGAATAACGTGTCAGGATCGGCATGTCCTCCTGTTTCCTGCCTGTTTGTTTTGGTGTGTCTGGAGGGTGTGGATTCATCCGGTGCCCGGTCCTCAGACACCACCTGTCTTCCCGGTGTGGAGCGCGGGGACGCACCCTCCAGCCAGCTTGGACTCGCCTGCTTCGGCCCCGGTGGCGATTACAGGGACCCTCTCCTCTTCCGGCCGATATCTGTGCTGATGAATGTTGAGTTTTATTTTCCCCCTGCCTTATTGGAAAATAAAACATCCTGTTTCCAAGCTACCTGCTGTGTGTTTGGGTCGGTTATAACACCACCACAGAACATAATGTCTCCTTTTAGAGAAAAGACGCCCCCGCTTCTTAACTTATTCTATTCACTGATACAGAACTTTGGGCTCAAAATCAATCTGACTGATTGTTTGCCTTTTTCTGGTCTCACTCTCCTGCTTCTACAGGAGGCTCAGTTTGGTTAAAATAGAGCAGAAATTCTAAGATTTAAAAGATTTACAAACACAAAATATGGTTTGTGCAATATAAAAAACACCCGGGTCTGAATATTTGTGCACAAAAAACGTCCCAGTATCAAGTACAAAACATGTGTTGTGCGTGCAAATCTTCAGCTGCAGGTCTTCTTTGTACCTGTCTTGCATGAGTAGGAACACAAAATGTTCCTGCTGTTGAGTTCTGCCTGAGTCAGGTTGAAGCTGTTTCGGCATCATGCAAAGGATCAACAGCGTGTCAGGTCCTAATGATTTGAGTGTGTGTTCAATGTTCAAGAATGAATTCTCTTTTAAAAAAGGATCCAGCTCATGCACAGACACTGTAAATCCAGTATGAAGCGCTACATGAGGCTGCAGAGGAGTGAACTACGTCTCCTGACGGTGAAATGCCTCCTGCCACAGTTACTGCTCTGTTCAGGTCGAGGCTTCTTCGCGTCGGCGTTTCTGAAGAAGCTGGTTTTGTTGTGATGCCTCTTGTAATACAGCACAGTTACTGTGGATCATCACTGTTTTCACTTTGGTTTCCACCTCAAACAAAGCAACATGGCTGCGTTTTGTAGTCGAGACAATATGCTCCTGTTTTCATTACAGCAGCACCAGAAGATGTTTTTCACTTGGATTACAGCTGCAACAATAGCTGTGTGGAGTAAATGTAGTAGCACTGTAGTGTGACAGAAAGCTTATAGCTACAGTGGGAGGTGTGCAGTCTGCAAATAACACACACACACACACACACACACGCACACGCACACACACACACACACACACACACACACACACACACACACACACACACACACACACACACACACACACACACACACACACACACACACACACACAGTGATGAGAAGGGCTGGCAGTGGTTAGATAATGGACCATCAGCTGAACAATAGCTGTTGAGTGTGTGTATTTTGTGTGCAGTCTTGTTATCTCTGTGTGTACGTGGGTGTTTTTATCTTTTCGTGTCCTCCATTTTGAGTTTGAGCATTTTTGATTTCTCGATTGTTTTGTGTAATGACGTGTGTGCGATTGTGCCGACACACGAGCTGTGTGTGTGTAATCGTGGTCAATATCTGTCCAGCGTGTATCTGCAACACTGTGGAGTACGTGTGTGTGTGTGTGTGTGTGTGTGTGTGTGTGTGTGTGTGTGTGTGTGTGTGTGTGTGTGTGTGTGTGTGTGTGTGTGTGTGTGTGTGTGTGTGTGTGTGTGTGTGTGTGTGTGTGTGTGTGTGTGTGTGTGTGTGTGTGTGTTAAGGCTCAATAAACCCGTGTAATCTCCCTGTATACGGCAGTAAACACCTTGCTGGGTTGCTGGCCACTATCTGTGAACACACACACACACACACACACACACACACACACACACACACACACACACACACACACACACACACACACACACACACACACACACACACACACACACACACACATCTATATAAACAGTGTGTGTGTGTGTGTATCAGAAATACTAAGTTGATGGAAGTCTGTGTGCTGGGGGTTAATCTTCTCCAACCTTGAATTTACAGTATGTGGTTACTCACTGTGTGCGAGGTGTGAGCCTTGAATTACGGAAAAAGCCTTGAAGGACACGTCAGCCTTGTGTGTTGCTCCCGGCAACAGTCAGATAAACATCAACAAAGATGTTTTTCCTAAAAGGAATAGAAAAGAAAAAAGTATCTCCCTCGACATCTTTTCACAACAGATGTGTTTATGGGAAACATGTAGATGACGTGGACATAAAGGGAAAGAGCTGGTCTCTGGCTCGGCTGCATCGGTTGGATCTGTCTTCACCGTTACAGAAGTTCTGGCACCGAGACGTCAGCAGCACATAACAAGCGCCTACTTGTGGTTCATGGTTTTCCTCTGACCACCGTCGGTTGGGACTCACCACTGCTGACCGGCTGATCGATGCTTTGCCAGGTTCTTCATCTTCTCGATACGTTGCTTCTTCTTCATCTTCTTCATCTTCATCTTCTTCATCTTCTCGATACGTTGCTTCTTCTTCATCTTCATCTTCTTCATCTTCTTCTCGATACATTGCTTCTTCTTCATCTTCTTCATCTTCATCTTCTTCATCTTCTTCTCGATACGTTGCTTCTTCTTCATCTTCATCTTCTTCATCTTCTCGATACGTTGCTTCTTCTTCATCTTCTTCATCTTCTTCATCTTCTCGATACGTTGCTTCTTCTTCATCTTCTTCATCTTCTTCATCTTCATCTTCTCGATACGTTGCTTCTTCTTCATCTTCTTCATCTTCATCTTCTTCATCTTCTTCTCGATACATTGCTTCTTCATCTTCTTCATCTTCTTCATCTTCATCTTCATCTTCTCGATACGTTGCTTCTTCTTCATCTTCTTCATCTTCATCTTCTTCATCTTCTTCTCGATACTTTGCTTCTTCTTCATCTTCTTCATCTTCTTCATCTTCTTCTCGATACATTGCTTCTTCTTCATCTTCTTCATCTTCTTCATCTTCATCTTCTCGATACGTTGCTTCTTCTTCATCTTCATCTTCTTCATCTTCTTCTCGATACTTTGCTTCTTCTTCATCTTCTTCATCTTCTTCATCTTCTTCTCGATACATTGCTTCTTCTTCATCTTCATCTTCATCTTCTCGATACGTTGCTTCTTCTTCATCTTCATCTTCTTCATCTTCTTCTCGATACTTTGCTTCTTCTTCATCTTCTTCATCTACATCTTCTTCATCATCTTCTCGATACATTGCTTCTTCTTCATCTTCTTCATCTTCTTCATCTTCATCTTCTCGATACGTTGCTTCTTCTTCATCTTCATCTTCTTCATCTTCTTCTCGATACTTTGCTTCTTCTTCATCTTCTTCATCTTCTTCTCGATACATTGCTTCTTCTTCATCTTCTTCATCTTCTTCATCTTCATCTTCATCTTCTCGATACGTTGCTTCTTCTTCATCTTCATCTTCTTCATCTTCTTCTCGATACTTTGCTTCTTCTTCATCTTCTTCATCTTCATCTTCTTCATCTTCTTCTCGATACGTTGCTTCTTCTTCATCTTCTTCATCTTCATCTTCTTCATCTTCTTCTCGATACATTGCTTCTTCTTCTTTTTTGTAACGGATAGAACAATGAAGACTCTTCCACATGAATCTTCTGTCTATTGCATATTTATTTATTTTTAATTTCCCAACCAATGTTGAAACAGACACACTGCGATGTAGACGGCAGAGGTGCATGTGCTGCTGTACCTCCTACTGTATGATTAGGGGTACGTGCATGTGTTCATACGTGCACCCTGACAGCAAAAAGAGATCCTTTGTTTCATTTCTTTGGTTTGATTCCTGTTAAAAAAAGGACACCCTAGTTTGATGTGGACCTCTGCACATAGGAGGCATATATACGGTGCTCGAAAGAACCATGCAGTCCAGAACATCACAGACTCTGGCAAATTACACATTTGGCGTCAGGCCGATCTTTGCGGACATGCATTTGATGAAACCGTGAACTTGTCTTTCCTTTGTACTCACCAGTAGGTTTGATCATCTGCTCAAAGTGCTATCTTGCTACTTTTGGCCCATTTCTACTTTGGCCACAGCAGACCGTGGGGTTAAAACCCTGCCAACATGTCCTCCCTCCGACTGCATCCCGCTGCCTCTCTGATCGCTGATCATTTCGCGGACAATCTCTGCTTGAAGACAATCGTGGTGCTGCACTCAGGTGGACGGAAAGTGATGGAAATAACTGTGCAAAGAATAGAAATAAGAAAGTTTGAGTAAAGTTCAAACCTTGCTCTTTTCACCTGCATGTACCTGAAGTATTGCTGCGTGAAATGTGATTGAGTTTGAACTATCATCAGGTCCTTCCTGATTAAGCTAAAAGACTTCAATTAGGGAGAATTGTCTTGGGCCACTCCTATAAAAACATTGTTTTTGTGAAGGGGCATTAGTCAGTCAATGTCTTGTGCTTTGTTTTGTTTGTATCTGTAGTGATGTGACCCTTAAAGGGCCAGAACACATGAACAATCAGCACTCTGCTGCTGTTGGCCACCGAGCTGCTCCAACATCAGCAGCCTGCCTGATCTGCCTCAGTCTGAGTGTGTGTACGCCAACACTTCTCCCACCTGCTTGCCAAGAAGCAGCCCCCCCACACCATAAGAAGATACAGTAACACCCGACTTGGCAAACTGCAGCTCGGCACAGTATAACCTGCCACGCAGCATACGTCTCTCCACGCAGCGCTGCATCAACAGCCCCGATAAGTCACCAACAAACACTTCTCCCTGCCAGAGACGAGCACGCCGCCGCTGATGAATTAATCCGCTAACAAAGCTGCCTGGCATATTACGAAATACACGTTTGTCATCCAGCAAGGTGAATGCCTGACACCTGCTGTAAGGCTGTCTGAGGCTGATGAGAGACGGTGCTGTTAAAAAGAGGCTCAACTACATGTTCACGCTACCTTTCTCTGTGTGTGTGTGTGTGTTTATTCCAAGCACATACATTTGTCTTTTATATATAAAAGACTAGAGTGTATGGTCGCCCTCTTTCTCTCTAACTCACCTTGTGTGTGTGTGTGTGTGTGTGTGTGTGTGTGTGTGTGTGTGTGTGTGTGTGTGTGTGTGTGTGTGTGTGTGTGTGTGTGTGTGTGTGTGTGTGTGTGTGTGTGTGTGTGTGTTGTCACTACTCCCAGATTTTTCCCACCACTGGGTGGAGCTCTTCCTTTTCCTCTGGAGCCTTCCCTCCCGGTGGATGATGCTGCCAGCTCTCTGACTAAAGCAGCAAATGGATCAGCGGCAGAATAACAAAAGGATGGATCTGATCCCTCAATATCTCCTCTTTCTCCAACTCTAGTCTCCTTTCCAACTGGCACCAGCATGTGTCTCATATCTAGTGGGAGTCTCTGCTCCGATTTAGCCAGATTACACTTACACCTGGTGTTAAAATGCATCTCCAGTGCACACACTTAAATTGGATTTCTCTTCCTCCACCAAAGCCTCAACAGATTGCTGCTCACATCTGTTGTCATTTTCCCACCCACAGTGATGCAGAGATGACGAGTTCAGCCGGTGAGCTGCCGTTTATGCAGTTTACTGGCAGGTGGAGCTCCTCTGGCGCGGCGCTCCGCAGCTGTGGAGCAGAATGTATGAGTTGTTGGAATCCAAACACACAACACTTTCCTTTTAGAAATCATAAACCTCTTTCAGACCGACATGTTGGCTCGTCACAGCAGTGAAAGTACAGACCAGGTGTAACTGGTGTCACTGACAACGACTGATCCTCGTGTCGTGCAGTCTGGCTCACTGACAGGAAGTGGGACATGCCCCGCCTCTTTTTTTACGTGCTTCGACCAGTTATAAAGGGCTGGTGTGACATGTGGTGCAATAGACTCCTTTATGTCTCCAGAATATTTTTAATCAGAGCCAGATGAACCTCTGACTCGCTTGTTTCTGCCTCTCCGGTCGGGTCAGGAGACACCAGGTGAGTTTTCTGTGCTCACGGTTATTGGAACAAGTGTGCATCGTCTCATTGCTTTACAACTGAAGCGTTGCTGATTGTGGACAAACTAAAGAGCTTCTGCTGTAACACAGACCACGGAATTAAAAGAAGAAGCGAAACATACATGAACACGAGCCATTTTAATACAAAACATGAAATAACTAGACTCCTGTGGAGCGGATCGAACACTTCTGGGTGTGTCGGTGGGGCCTGAAGACGTCCCGATGTTTCACAGAGGAGGATTTTTCTGATGACTAATTTCTGATGAATCCCAGTTGGAGACGAGTGTCAGTAACAGGAGGGTGGGAGGACGGTGGGAGGACGGTAGGAAGACGGTAGGAGGACGGTGGAAGGACTGTAGGAGGACAGTAGAAGGACGTAGGAGGACGGTAGGAGGACAGTGGGAGGACAGTACGAGGACGGTAGGAGGACGGTGGAAGGAATGTAGGAGGACGGTGAGAGGACAGTAGGAGGACAGTGGGAGGACGGAGGGAGGGCGGTAGGAGGATGGTGGAAGGACGGTAGGAGGACGGTAGAAAGACGGTAGGAGGATGGTAGGAGGACCAGTGCTGCACTGGTGGGAGGACGGTGGGAGGACGGTGGAAGGACGGTAGGAGGATGGTAGGAGGACCAGTGCTGCACTGGTGGGAGGACGGTGTCGCGCTGCCAACCGGACCGTTAACTAGAGATAAAACTGATTCTTATGTGACAGGAGAATTATTTTGGTGGGAATTTGTTTTGTGATTGTTCTAACATTTTTTTTAAATGTAACATTTGAAACAAATACAAAACAAAAATGTTGTAACTGGAACTTTGACTTTTGGATCCTTCTGGATATTCAGGACATCATCAAACCAAAAAAACAATAATGTCACTGCTCTGCAGCCTGAACATGATTATCAATTACAAATATGCAACCGCCTCCCTCAGTGTACTAACGGACTAGAATTAGTCTGAAAACAGGACTCCACCATCAGGGAGGTGAACCACTGTGTAAACAATATCAAAATATCAACCCGAGGGCTGCTGCAACACACATCTGAGGAAACCCTGAGTCTGCACTCACACAAGTGTTCTGTTACTAGGCAACACAGGGTTGTTAACATTCTCCTCAGGACTGCGAGTTACAACAGTCAGTTAGTGGGTTTTGATTCTCACCTTTCTGGAAGTCATTCAGCAACTCTCGCTCTGCCTGAAGTCAGTCATAGTCTGCTTAAACTACAACCCTCCTTCAAACTATAATCCTCAGACCATCTTCCAAACTACGAACCTCCTTCAAACTACGATCCTCCTTCTAACTACGACCCTCCTTCTAACTACGACCCTCCTTCTAACTACGACCCTCCTTCTAACGACGACCCTCCTTCTAACTACGACCCTCCTTCTAATGATGACCCTCCTTCTAACGATGACCCTCCTTCTAACTACGACCCTCCTAACGACGACTCTCCTTCTAACGACGACCCTCCTTCTAACTACGACTCTCCTTCTAACTACGACCCTCCTTCTAACGACGACCCTCCTTCTAACTACGACTCTCCTTCAAACTACGACCCTCCTTCTAACGACGACTCTCCTTCTAACTACTACCCTCCTTCTAACGATGACCCTCCTTCTAACTACGACCCTCCTTCTAATGATGACCCTCCTTCTAACGATGACCCTCCTTCTAACTACGACCCTCCTAACGACGACTCTCCTTCTAACTACGACCCTCCTTCTAACGACGACCCTCCTTCTAACGACGACCCTCCTTCTAACTACGACTCTCCTTCTAACTACGACTCTCCTTCTAACTATGACCCTCCTAACGACGACCCCCCTTCTAACTACGACCCTCCTTCTAACTACGACCCTCCTTCTAACGATGACCCTCCAAACGACGACCCTCCTTCTAACTACGACCCTCCTTCTAACGACGACCCTCCTTCTAACGACGACCCTCCTTCTAACTACGACTCTCCTTCAAACTACGACCCTCCTTCTAACGACGACTCTCCTTCTAACTACTACCCTCCTTCTAACTACGACTCTCCTTCAAACTACGACCCTCCTTCTAACTACGACCCTCCTTCTAACTACGACCCTCCTTCTAACGACGACCCTCCTTCTAACTAAGACCCTCCTTCTAATGATGACCCTCCTTCTAACGATGACCCTCCTTCTAACTACGACCCTCCTTCTAACGACGACCCTCCTTCTAACTACGACTCTCCTTCAAACTACGACCCTCCTTCTAACGACGACTCTCCTTCTAACTACTACCCTCCTTCTAACGATGACCCTCCTTCTAACTACGACCCTCCTTCTAACTACGACCCTCCTTCTAACGACGACCCTCCTTCTAACGACGACCCTCCTAACTACGACCCTCCTTCTAATGATGACCCTCCTTCTAACGATGACCCTCCTTCTAACTACGACCCTCCTAACGACGACTCTCCTTCTAACTACGACCCTCCTTCTAACTACGACCCTCCTTCTAACTACGACCCTCCCTCCTTCTAACTACGACTCTCCTTCAAACTACGACCCTCCTTCTAACGACGACTCTCCTTCTACGACCCTCCTTCTAACTACGACCCTCCTTCTAACGACGACCCTCCTTTCTAACTACGACTCCTTCTAATGATGACCCTCCTTCTAACGATGACCCTCCTTCTACTACGACCCTCCTAACGACGACTCTCCTTCTAACGACGACCCTCCTTCTAACTACGACCCTCCTTCTCCGACCCTCCTTCTAACGACGACCCTCCTTCTAACTACGACCCTCCTAACGACGACCCTCCTTCTAACGACGACCCTCCTTCTAACTAACTAACGACCCTCCTTCCTTCTAACGACGACCCTCCTTCTAACTACGACCCTCCTTCTAATGACGACCCTCCTTCTAACTATGACCCTCCTTCTAACTACGACCCTCCTCTAACTACGACCCTCCTTCTAACGACGACCCTCCTTCTAACTACGACCCTCCTTCTAACTACGACCCTCCTTCTAACTACGACCCTCCTTCTAACTACGACCCTCCTTCTAACGACGACCCTCCTTCTAACGACGACCCTCCTTCTAACTACGACCCTCCTTCTAACTACGACCCTCCTTCTAACTAACCCTCCTTCTAACGACCCTCCTTCTAACGACGACCCTCCTTCTAACGACGACCCTCCTTCTAACGACGACCCTCTTCTAACTACGACGACCCTCCTTCTAACTACGACCCTCCTTCTAAACGACGACCCTCCTTCTAACTACGACTCTCCTTCTAACTACGACCCTCCTTCTAACGACGACCCTCTCCTTCTAACTACGACCCTCCTTCTAACTACGACCCTCCTTCAAACTACGACCCTCCTTCTAACTACGACCCTCCTTCTAACGACGACCCTCCTTCTAACTACGACCCTCCTTCTAACGACGACCCTCCTTCTAACTACGACCCTCCTTCTAACGACGACCCTCCTTCTAACTACGACCCTCCTTCTAACGACGACCCTCCTTCTAACTACGACTCTCCTTCAAACTACGACCCTCCTTCTAACGACGACTCTCCTTCTAACTACGACCCTCCTTCTAACGACGACCCTCCTTCTAACTACGACCCTCCTTCTAACTACGACCCTCCTTCTACGACCCTCCTTCTAACTACGACTAACGACGACCCTCCTAACTACGACCCTCCTTCTAATGATGACCCTCCTTCTAACGATGACCCTCCTTCTAACTACGACCCTCCTAACGACGACTCTCCTCTAACTAACGACGACCCTCCTTAACTACGACCCTCCTTCTAACTACGACCCTCCTTCTAACTACGACCCTCCTTCTAACGACGACCCTCCTTCTAACTACGACCCTCCTTCTAACTACGACCCTCCTTCTAACGACGACTCTCCTTCTAACTACTACCCTCCTTCTAACGATGACCCTCCTTCTAACTACGACCCTCCTTCTAACTACGACCCTCCTTCTAACGACGACCCTCCTTCTAACTACGACCCTCCTTCTAAATACGACCCTCCTTCTAACGATGACCCTCCTTCTAACGATGACCCTCCTTCTAACTACGACCCTCCTAACGACGACTCTCCTTCTAACTACGACCCTCCTTCTAACTACGACCCTCCTTCTAACTACGACCCTCCTTCTAACGACGACCCTCCTTCTAACGACGACCCTCCTTCTAACTACGACCCTCCTTCTAATGATGACCCTCCTTCTAACGATGACCCTCCTTCTAACGATGACCCTCCTTCTAACTACGACCCTCCTTCTAACGACGACCCTCCTTCTAACTACGACCCTCCTTCTAACGACGACTCTCCTTCTAACTACGACCCTCCTTCTAACTATGACCCTCCTTCTACGACGACCCTCCTTCTAATGATGACCCTCCTTCTAACGACGACCCTCCTTCTAACTACGACCCTCCTAACGACGACTCTCCTTCTAACTACGACCCTCCTTCTAACTACGACCCTCCTTCTAACGACGACCCTCCTTCTAACTACGACCCTCCTTCTAACTACGACCCTCCTTCTAACTACGACCCTCCTTCTAACGATGACCCTCAGAAAATCCTCACATTTGAGAAGCTCAACCAAATATTTGATCTTAATTTTGTGTTGATCCGGTGATCGATTCATCACCTCGTTGTTTCAGCTCTAACTACACACACAACATGCTGTAAGCTTTGCGTTGCACCGTGAATGTAATTAATGGGCGATCGGCACTCAGTGAACGGTGACCTCGTCTATGTGAGATTGAATAAATATATCTAATGTTAGATTATTAGACACCCAGCTGCTGCTCCATCAATCAACTATTGTAATGGACGTCTTCATCGTTGTGTCCGTTTCATTCATACTAACAGGGAGACAACAGCGCCACCACGAGGTCACTTTCATTTTGACCTCCATAAAAGACTGTTCATATAACTTTGGATAAACTGTTGGCTTGTTTCCAACCTGTCTGATCTTCTGCTTGTGTTTCTAGTTCAGTTGGACCCATCGCTAGCTTTAATCTCAGATTGTACTGATTATTTGGGTCAGTGTTCATAACTGACTGCTGACAGCACGAAATATAAAAATATGTCGTATTTACCTGACAAATTTCCTTTAATTTACTGGAATGAAAATGATCGTCTCATCTTCTGTCTCACAGAAGCAGACATCCCAGAATGTTGAACTCTTCCTTTAACATTAAACTTCAGAGTAAACATCAAACCTGCTGAACCCAAAAGTTATAAAACTGGTTTTCCTAAGAAAAAAAGTACACACACACACACACACACACACA
The DNA here is from genome assembly GCF_029030835.1 of Brachyistius frenatus. Classification (NCBI taxonomy): domain Eukaryota; kingdom Metazoa; phylum Chordata; class Actinopteri; family Embiotocidae; genus Brachyistius; species Brachyistius frenatus. The sequence continues at coordinate 161,261 of NW_027210956.1, forward strand.
CACACACACACACACACACACACACACACACACACACACACACACACACACACACACACACACACACACACAAGATGGCAGGGATTACTCATTTGGGCTCCGCAGTGCAGTGAGCCAGACGGCAAAATCAATTAAGTTCAGCTCGTGGCTTCACTAGTTAAAGTATCTGCAAATATTTGATAAATGTCAGCTCTCTCATCGCTCAATCTCTCTCCACACCGGCCCAAATCCTCCGTGATCACACACAACTCTCAGAAACAAAGTTGAGACTGTGACAGTTTTTGAACTGGAGATTCACATGCAGATTAACTAAGAGCTGCAGATCTGGAAGGAGCACACGGTCACTATATTTGTGCAGGTGGTGGTGGTGATTGAATGAGCTCTCAGCTGTAAGACGGTAACAGACAGGTTGACCATCATCATCCTCATCACCAGGACACGGAGCCCCTCGCCTCCGGGCCGGTGATGTTCACCCCGCTGAACGCAGCCGAGATGGTTTAGGATGAGTGAAGATATGCATCCTGCATGGAACGGAAACACATGACATTCATATTGTGTTGTTATTCTCCTACTTTACAATAAAAACAGATCAGCTCCATGGAAGAAGGAAGTCCGGTTCTACAGCTAAACCCTTTCAGAAGCATTCAATTACAATCAGTGGTTCCACGTTAGGTCCCGAAGCTGAAACCTGTCAGATTCAAACCTCTGTCAACAAGCTGCTGTGTCATCATGCCAAAATATAAAGAGCCTTCTGAAGCCATCAGACATGTGAGTGTGGATGTCTGTGAGTCTAGCGAGGGATTTCAAAAGATGATTATTGTTATTTGAAATTAATTAATCCACCATGAGAGCAATCATCTAAAGTGGTTTAGATTTCAGACGACTGCTGTTCCAGCAAATTCAGCCTGAGAGGACTGACTGATGCAGGAAGAAGTCTCCAAGAAGTCCTAAAACCTGCCGGTAACCCTTCATGTCTCTGAGATCGCACTAATCTACATGGGAGGAAAAAGACGTCGCGAGAACACAACTACAGTTTGTCAGTGAACATATATTCAGGAAGCAGCCCTTCTAGAATAACATGTTCTGGACAGGTTCATCAGAGATGGAGCTGTTTGACTACAGTAACGGAGAAGCTCAGAGCAGCTGGGAAGCACGGTGGTGGTAGTATTATGGTCTGTTGTTGTTTCTTCACCACCTCAGGGACTGATTCTACTATGAACGCTGCATCATAAAGAAAGAAAGATAATGTGAGACTGTCTGTCTGAAAGTAGAAGAGGAACCAGAAGTGGCCCGTTCAACTGGCCCGGCGAGAGGAAATGGAGGGTTATGGAAATATGTCATGTAAACATGTTGCACTGACAAATATTACATCTATTGATCATATTACAATGGAACATTGCTTAACTTCACTTCAGAAATGTCCTCCTCTGCATAGACTGTGTACCAGCCCACTCCTACCAGACCTGTAGACAGTCTGCAGCCTTCAGGGTAATAAGACTGCTGCAGTTGTTGGACTGCATGCTGTGCTAATATACACTATGCTGTTTGACTAATCAGTGCTGCCATATGTGTATGCTTCATTATGTTCAACACACACACACACACACACACACACACACACACACACACACACACACACACACACACACACACACACACACACACACACACACACACAACAAGAAGGTAAAACTCAGGCCTCAGCAGCCCCTTACAGAAAAACCTCATGAATCTCACGTGCAGAAACTCGTGATAACATATGATTATGTGATTGTGCCTTTGATGTGTATTTTCTCCATGGAAATGTGTGATTTTGCTTCATTTTCTTGGTGTAATGTGACTCATGTAGATTCCCATGTGAAAACCTTTCCGCATATCTTCCCCATGTTTTCACGAGTGGCAACATGTTGTAAACATGTGGAAAACATGGGAAACTTTGTCCGAAGTCCATACTGTGACGGCTCCAGCCTGAGCCAGGCCTGCTGTGTGTGTGTGTGTGTGTGTGTGTGTGTGGTTCCATCTGTTTCCTTGCAGGTATCTGGTGGGCGGGGTTTAATCAGAACAACTAGGAGCACCTGGCCGGTCGAACCAGGTGTATGTAAGGACCTGATCTGTCATAGTTCACTCTCACAACTCACTCCCAGAGAACTAACAGCTGTCTCACACACACCTCCACCCCCACCCCCACCCGTAGCTTTTGTTGGTTTATGTTCTTATAATACATGTTGTTAATTCTGTAGTGCGACCATGTGTTTCTCACGTTTTTGTCATGGCTTGCGAGCCGGTCGTGACAATACAGCAAATTAATTCAAAGCAAAATATAAAAAGGTATACATATATATATATATATCTTACTATATATAGCTGGCTTAAGAACCGACAGGAAGTCATCTAGTGTACCAACCTAAGTAACTGTCAGTATAAAGCATCCACACAGGGAGTTAAAAAAGGAACAAAAAAAAAAAAGCTGTTTTTTTTCCTGTTTCCAAGTGCCAGTAATATTATTTGGTTTTAACCATGACCACAACCATCCCCAAAGCTTACGCACATGTTAGTACTGTAACCATGACAACGGAAGTGAGGTATCGTACTCCTCGTATACTTGACGATGCTTTCACAAAAGATATCATGGATTTTATTAATCAATATACTTCATACAAAATGCGGTAAAGAAAAAAAAAATCAGATCAATGTTTGCTCTGTGCACCATTCTGTTTAAAAACTCTTCATGTCACCCAGCCGCACTGTGTTGTTCAGATCAGAACTCTGTGACCATCTGAATGACTCCTTTTCCTTCTTGTGGCTGGAATGAGTCCTTTATGACTGACACAGTATCATGGCAAAGCTTGAAATAGACATGCCTGTCCATCACAGCAAAACGTGACATAGCTATGCTTGGGGCTGTCTAGGCGTGAGAGTTTCACGTTTTGGTGTAGTGGTAGTAACGTCTGGATTACATGTTATTTAGGCATGAAATTTAAAGGTCACATGATGAAGGATCATGTGTTCTCCGTACCGCAATGGAGGTCGAGACCAAGTACAAAGGACATTTTTCTACAGTAATAGACATGCCATAAGTGAGGGTGGCTTGGTGGCATTAATCACAGACTGTCATGTGGGATGAAGAAGTTAAAAAAATGGAGGTGACAAAGGTAACCAAGGTTGTTATTTGTCCTAACCCCAAGCATTTTTTTTCTAATAGTTTTGTTTTCCTGTAAGTCACATTGTTGAACTCATGCTGTAAATTTAATTTTGCTCTAAATCGCTACAGGCCAAAGTGTCCAATAGACATTTACCTCCACTAGAATCAGAATCCTGTACTGTCATCGTACAAGGAACAATGAAATTGAGAAAACACACTAAGTCGGTGCAATACATGGGAAATATCAAATATAAATGAAAATATGATACAATATAAAAGGTAAAAAGACGTGCGTGTTTGCCCACCCAGATGTATGCAGGTAGTGCAGGTGTTAAATATGTATGGGACTGCATACATGGGAGTCCTGTACTTAGTATGTAACAACTTCTACAGGAGAAAGTGTAACTTTCACGCCGAGACCTCGTCAAGCGTGTCTATCTCACGTTTTGCTGCAGTGGACAGGCGTGTCTATTTCACGTCTTGCGTGGTACCCGGTCGGTCCGGCTCATTCCACACGTTTTATCAGAGCAGAGCAGCATCTGACTCGTCAGTAGCAACACTGAGGCAAGTCAGCTGTCATGTTCTCCCACATAAGTGAGGATGTCATGTGTCTGAGTGATACGTGTCTGTTCTGTACAGCCCTCAGGCCTTTATTACACAACCTACTGAACCTCTCGCTGCTGCTGGGATTCAACGGGGAGCACCCTCAACAACACAGCCCATTCTGCCGTAATATTAATATATAACCTTCTATGTAATAAATAATTCCATATCCTGCGGCATATCTCTAATACATCTCTATTTGTCATTTTAATTTTCTACATTTAAGTGTCCCTTCGTTTCTAAACGAAAAGTCAAATTCCTTTTGTGTGATGGATTAGGAAATAGTGCTGATGAGTCGGTGCTTCATTTCTCATCTCACCAGTTAAAGAAGATGGTGGTTGGGGAGATGGTTTTATCACCCACATATTCAACACAAGGATGTATGGAAATTATGAAAGTAAAGTGTTCAACAAACTCAAATATATTTCAGATTTTAGATTCTTAAAAGAAGCCAGTATTTGTCTTGATGGCAGCTTTGCACACTGTTAGAAATATCTTTCGCGGCTTCATGACATCATCACCTGGGCTGGTTTCCAGTTAACAGCCATGTCAAAGATAACAGGTGGAGTTTCTGGCCCTCTCATTGCTATTGGGACAACCCAGTGAATAATCACTAACTCCAACTATTCCATCTAAACAGCAGGTAAGGTTGACCTGCAACATGTGTGGCCGGATACCTGTCAGACGCTTCAGCCGAAAGTGACGAAAGTGATGTATTTACAAAAAAAAAAAAAATCACTGCGGTTTCAATGTGGAGTCTACTGGTCAGTCGTGCAAAGAGAAATGAAACAGAAGTGGATATTTTTCACATCAATTTAAATCCTTCAGCTTTAAGTTACTTCAAGCCCAGATGTCCTTCCTTCACAGGATCCCCAGACGATGAGAGGTCCCTTCAGCTGAACGTGCCCAGAAACACCATAAAAGGAGACGTCCTGATCAGAAGCCGAAACAACCTCCGCTGACTTCCTGCCAGGTGGAGGAGCAGTGATTTTACTTTGAGCTGTCTTCGGATGTCTGAGCTCCTCAAAGAGCCACCTTGAAAAATAAAACAAATTTCATGTGCTTTTATCTGAAGCCTGTATCACAAATTCAAATGCAAAGTAGTAAAATCATCAAACTTCACTGTTTACATACTGTTGGAGGTCAGTGTCAGTAAACAGACAAAGGAATAACGTGGAAACCTTCCAGAGCAGGAAAACAGGTCAGTGCAGTTAAACACTTTGAACCAGAGCTGCACAAACTTACAACAACACGTCAAGGCTCCTGATGTGGTTGAGCCGTCCATCAAAGGGTTAGAACTGTGAGCTACTGGATAAAATCAGTAAAAAAAAAGTGAGTATCACTGCAGCCCTTTGCCACCCAGCAGTGTGATTCATCCTGCAACTTCCTGTCATTGTGCTGATTAGCCTGTAAAAGGAGATTTTAGACAAATGAGCGGCGGCTCTGGATGAATGGCAGCAACGCTTCTAGCCTGTGTTCCCCATCAGCCTGACAAATGAGAGAAGAAAGGAAAAACACTATCCCACTCAGATGAGCTGCAGTGGCTTTCTGATGTTGACACACTGACTGAATGTGAATGTTATATTTGTGTGTGTGAATGAAGGATAAACTCCACACCTTCACATCTTTCTGACTTCTTTAATCCGCCCTCAGATCCTGTGTGTGACCCTCAACAAGTTTACTTTCACTTCATCACTCTTCACTATTTGCATTCGTCTGCTGGCTGCGCTCAAGGAGAGACTCCAGGTGCTCTGCCTGCTTCGACAGAGGGACCCCGGCCAAGAAGACAGAGAGACCATGAAAGTGATGAAACGCGCTGTAAGTTCATTTTCTCTAATCATTTTTCACACGCGGGGATGGATTTAGAGTTCCAGTTGGCTGATGTGCTCCATCAAGGGAGACACATAAAAGGACTTCAGAAATCATAACAAAGCTGTGTATTTACTCCAAGCAGCATCCATTCAAACGCGCTGATAGACTTTCACCCCACGTAGAGTGGAAACAGACTGCACACAAATGTAGTTTAAGTTCTGACAGTCAAAGAGGAAGAAAGAAAAAAACCTTTCTCATTCTTACACGTCCTCCTTTGTCTTTGTTTGAGGCAATAATGGCCGACAGACACAAACAATTATAAATCTAATCAGAGGGAAAATGCTACACATGGATTTTCATAATGATCTATTTTTCATACGTGCACATACACACTCAGCAGGAAAAAAAACCTCTACTTTTACTAAAGCCCCATTTCAGAGCTCCGGCTCAGCGACTGGTAGACAAATGAAAGCACTTTTTCTGCAGTATAATTTGGATTTGTTATCACATTCCATTACATGAACGCCTGCATGTCTGTGATGCATGCTCAGAGAGGGGCGAAGGGGCAAGAGACAGAGGAAAAATGGGTGAAGATAGAGTGGGAGGGGGAAAAATGGGAAAGTGTTGCAACTAGAATGAGCTTTGTATCCTTAAGGCAAAGCTAGTTAATATTAAAGTCAATTTATAACCTTTCAGTGCGCGGGTTTTCAGAAGGAAATTAATCCTGCATGAAGGGTGATTTCTGTGACGAATTACGAGGCTCCACAGAATGACCGTCGCTGCTGCACAGTTCATCTCTTCTGCAATCTGGGTAACGAATGTGGAGCGAAGTCTGCGTGTGCGAATATCAAAATAAGTCGCCCACATCTACTCTAGATCACTGTTTCAACTCACCGAACCGTCCACAGAGGATTAAAGAGTCTGAATCTGAAAACATTTACAACTGGAACTTTGAGAACGAGTTTTAGAAAATGTCCGAGTCTTCAGTCCATGTCCTGCACTGGGTCGGGTACCAATGAGGACCCAGGCAGTTGTAGGTAACTGGTCAGTCCTGGTCACCCATGAAGGCTTTGGTCATTAATGCACTGGACAAAAAGATTTATATCGATTCAGAAGAGCAGGAGCAGGAGCAGGTCAATATTAACTAAAAGTGGGTACAATAAGTATGAGGAGGAAAAAAAAATCAAAACAGAAGTGGAAATAAAAGCACCATTTAAACCAGTGTAACCATCAAACTTTCATCGCTCAATTCATCATCATTCGTTTGCATTTACAGCAGGAGGGAACTGACTGCATCTGGATGGAACAATACATTATGTAAAGTGGCAGACAGCAGTAAAAATCTATTTTTGCCAGGCAGAGGAATCAACATGCAATCACTCTTATCATAATACAAGTAAATACACGGACTAAAAATAGATCACAAACATGTAGTTAATAACCAGCACAGAAAAACAAAGTCACTGATATACAGTACTTTGGTGTAAAAACAGTCTGGATGAGGACTCTATGTTCAAGCAGTGATATCATGATGTGTCTGTCTTGGATGTTGACTGTGGTTCCAAGTTCCTTGATTATTCTCGTTTAGATATTGAGGTACTTGAGGACTGAGGCATTCTGAAATACCAGTGCACTTCAGAATAAACATCACAGTATAATTTTGAGTTCATTGTCCTGTCAATGATAGAAAGCTGTCACAGATCCAGCAAATGATACTACTACCACCATGTTAACAGATAACCATGATACTACCACCACCATGTTAACATAACCATGATACTACCACCACCATGTTAACATAACCATGATACTACCACCACCATGTTAACAGATAACCATGATACTACCACCACCATGTTAACATAACCATGATACTACCACCACCATGTTAACAGATAACCATGATACTACCACCACCATGTTAACATAACCATGATACTACCACCACCATGTTAACAGATAACCATGATACTACCACCACCATGTTAGATAACCATGATACTACCACCACCATGTTAGATAACCATAATACCACCACCACCACGTTAGATAACCATTATACTACCACCACCATGTTAACATAACCATGATACTACCACCACCATGTTAACAGATAACCATGATACTACCACCACCATGTTAACATAACCATGATAATACCACCACCATGTTAGATAACCATGATACTACCACCACCATGTTAACAGATAACCATGATACTACCACCACCATGTTAACATAACCATGATACTACCACCACCATGTTAGATAACCATGATACTACCACCACCATGTTAGATAACCATAATACCACCACCACCACATTAGATAACCATGATACTACCACCACCATGTTAACATAACCATGATACTACCACCACCATGTTAACAGATAACCATGATACTACCACCACCATGTTAACATAACCATGATAATACTACCACCATGTTAGATAACCATGATACTACCACCACCATGTTAACAGATAACCATGATACTACCACCACCATGTTAACATAACCATGATACTACCACCACCATGTTAACAGATAACCATGATACTACCACCACCATTTTAGATAACCATCATACTACAACCACCATGTTAGATAACCATAATACTACCACCACCATGTTAGATAACCATGATACGACCACCATCATGTTAACAGAGGAGATCAGGTTCCTCAGCGTTTTCCCTTCTTTACACATAACACTTATCATTTCAACCAAAAAGTTATATTTTACTGAAAACACCTAACTCTTAATTTCCCCTTTGAATGAACTGCTAATCCTGGAGGTACACATAGTTTTGCCCCTCACAGAAATGTAGTCTTGTATCATTTTCTTCAATAAAACATGATCAAACCTAATGTTTTTTTATTTGAATGACAGGATTTTGGATTTATGCAGAAATATATAACATTTTATACAATAGAAACTAGTGAGTTTCTATTACAGCTAGCTGGGCCAACCAGTGTACAGAATTTTATATATTTCTGCATAAATCCAAATACAGAAACCAAAACCAAACAAACTGCAAATACAACAGAAATATCTCTAAAAAGTGACAGACACATTATACGCACATTGTTGCCATGGTGACCATGCATTTACATAAGTCAGCCATCCATCAGTAATGTTGGAAACTGATCCAGCTGTGCAGATCTTTGCAGGTTGTTTGTGTGTGTTTTCTGTATTTGCAGTGTTTTGTTTGTTTGTTTACAGTCGGATCTCACCGTACTGCTCTGAGCAGACTTTGGCTTGTTGACACCTGGACACACAGGTGACCTGTTTTTCAGCTAGAGGTCATGCTGCTGGATGATATCTTTTTATAACAGATGAGCAGATTAACTCTGTAAACTGTAGAAACAGGAGTTTACGAGAGGCCTATTAAAAGTGTTTATGATCTGTCTGAATAGTTTCATGATGACGCTGATGAAGAAACTGGTGAATCTCTCCTGGAAGGAAAGCTACAGAGTCAGCTAAGTACAACCCAGACAGCACCATCCTCATACATACGAGGGGGAGGGGGAGGGGGGTTCTGGATAGGGAGGGTTCCAGGACTTCATGTCTGACCGCTCAGCACTGAGGGTCCAACAGAAATACATCAGCACACAGCGGACTGATTGTCATGAAGCTCTCACTGACACTCTGTTCTCAGAGGATGAATCTTAATGACGCCGGTGGTCTCCTGACATTTGATTTAGAGCCGTCACCAGCCTGACATTTGTCGTTTTCAGTGAAATATCTCAACAGCTGCTCCAATGTTTCTTTCAGAAGAGGGACTGACAACAAGCGCAACATCAGAGCGAGCTTAAACTCTTTGACAACGTATACACAGCAGGTGTGCAAAAGTTCAGGGACGAAGTGCATGTACAATACTTCCTGAACCTCGGGGGGGATTGTGTAGTGCAGAAAAACAAACAGGAGAGAGATATTTTCAGAGGAAGAGGAAAGAGTGAAGTTATTGTGATTTTTTGATGTGGTGAAACACAACATGATGAAACATGCACAATGATACATTTCCTACTCAAAAATCATGAAAACTGTCACGTGACTTGAAGGTTTGTTCCAGCTGTCAGCTCCACTTTGTGTTGACTTATGTTTGTGTTTAATATCGTTGTGTTTAACAGTTCAACAAACATGTGGACATTTATTAAAAACCTCCATTCAGTGTTTCATATATGAGCTCAGATATTTAAGTCAGCTCGGTTTTATTCATATGGCTCATTTAAACACCAAAGTGCAACTTCATAGTTAAAATACACCAGATTGTATTAAAACAAATTAGGTAATCAAAAACAAGTCAAGTAATTATCGCAAAATGAAAACCATATTATAGGCAGCTATTGAAGAAATAAAAGAAAAAAAACAAGAAACCAAATGAAGCCAAAACAACCCTTACAGGTGGAGCTGTAATAAATACTGAAAAACAAAAAATGGAGACATGACAAAAAATAAGTGTTTTCGAACAAGATTTGAAGACTCACTCAATGATTTTCATCCTCACATGTGACTGAATGACAATGAAAATAATAAGTACAGTACTGTCCTCCTCTCTGATCTCTAAGATCAGTAGATTATGGTTAAATTCAACAGTGACAAAACATGGACAGATCTAGAAATACGATGACTCCATATCACAGTTCACGATCCCAAACTACCAGAGATTCTCTGGGAAATACAAACTTAACACAGCAAGTAGTCATTGTGGAGAACCAGAGGAGGTGAAGGGGAGGTTATGACAGATTAACGGTGTGGAAGGTGAAAGAAAGATTGATTATTTTACTTTAGATTAATCAAAGCTGTGAACTGGGGTAAATAAAAGTCCCACAATGAATCAGTGAAAGTATTGTTTTTACACCTGAAGGTTGGCAGTGAGGCATCTGGTCACTTCCTGCTCCAAACTTCTCCAAACGAGCCCTCATTTTTCAGAGCCGGAAGCTACGAACACTTTTCTATACAATCTGTGACACACAGACAGACATGCAAAGAGACACAGAAGAACCTCGTGGTCGGTGGATGTCCTGGAGGGTGGACATGTCTATCCTCCGTTGCCCCTCATAAAATGAAGAGTGATCCAAATAGTAGATTTGACTTGTATTTCAGCCTCTTTATTTTCCCACCCTGATCATCACTGCAGCGCTTCCTGCCTACAGTGATGACGTTTAGGGACAGACAATAGAAAAGACACAGGGCATTCTGATGGTTCATGATTAATGAATTAATAGCTTAATAAAATTACTATTCAAAACAATTAAATTTGTCACTTTCAACCCTCTCTGCTCTTAAACCTTGAATGAAAGTGATACTGGAGTGTCTGTATATTTTGCATCAAACGGAACATGAGTGTTCAACAGGAAGCGGTGGCTCCTCTTCGCTCCTCCAATGCTGCTGTGGTCAGGCAGGTTGAGGGATGCTGCACCAGCTAAATCAAGTAACTGGAGTGCTTTATTCTGCAGGAGCATGATTATTAATGAGGCTCCTCCAGGCAAGCACGGGCATGAATGTACAAGTGTCTCTTCCCGTGCTCAAAATTAAAGCTTTGAAGCCAAATGTGTAACTTTTACATATTAATGTTGCCGTGTGATGAGAGCAATTGATGTTGACATCCAGAAACTGCAGGATGCTGCGGCTGAACGAGGAATGTAGTGCTGTAAAAGGTTAACTTTTGGGGAATGAAGAAAAACATTTTAGCCTCATGAATGTTGGCTCTCAGAAATCTGACCACTTGAAGAAAGGGTGAAATGAAAATGGAGTTCAAACAGTGAAGGTCACATTCAGGGGCATCTCACACTTGATACAAGTATTATCAGATATTAGCATTTTTGTTTAGCATGGATATGCAGCGCTGATCTGAAGGCACCTCCTGCTTTCTTCTTTACTTTAAAGACTTCAGTCGTAGTTGGTTGTTGCTGCAGAAAGCAATGATAGATGGACATCTGGAAGAAGTCTGGATATATTGCTGCACATTTTTTGGGGGGGAAAAACTAGAAACGAAATCTTAATTTGCAAAAAAATGGACACATTGTGAAGGTGATCTGACAAACAAGTTGAAACCACAGCATCTCACTCATTTCTGCTAGAACAAGCCTGTTCAAGTATTAACCCGTTCCAACCTGGAGGTCCACACAAGCATCAACCATCAGTGATGTCATCATCCATCAGTGATGTCATCGTTGGTTTGTGAACGTTATGAATCCTCCAGTTCAGATTCTGTCCGTCACCATCTTTGCTAGTTCGGAGCGGTTTGGAGCAGGAAGTGACCATATTTGGACGAGCTGGGGGAGGAGCCAGCGGTGGATCTGACCGATCTGATCGGAAACCTGACAATACTACGTCCCGCCCACCGATAGCTGTAACCTGACTGCACCACAGGCCTGTCAATCAAACAGACACGCCCCCAAAAACAGGTCTTCTTGAATCTTCTTTTCTAATGAATGAGGGATTATTTTCAGATGAACCTCCAGAAAACTAATAAGAAGGAGTGACTTTAGCTAACAACACCGAGATAACTGATGGACACATTTTATTCACTTTGGATTTGATGAGAGAAGTTGAATGGGAGTCTATGGAGCCGGAGGCTTTTTGGAGCCGACCTCTAGTGGCACTCGCTGGTATTGCAGCTGAAGACACTTCTGGATCAGAACCATTTTACAGACCTGAAGCTACGAACACTTTTATATCCAGTCACTGGTTCAGACAAGCGACTCTCTCAGGACTCGGTGTATAAACTCACATCCTGCTGTCCTCTAATCCCACCACCACCTCTCTCTTAAAAGCAGCTCCTCCCCGACTCCTCATTGATCTCCGCTCATGTTGTTTTATACAGGCCAACAAGTCACTGCAGTTGAACTTTCTGAATAAGAGAGCAGATCAATACCTTTCCTTTCTTGTGTCTTTCCTCCTCCACCTGCCCCCTCTGGAGCCCTCCACCTTCCCAATTCATGGACTCATCGATAGTTCTCCAGTCGGGGCTCCAAAATGTCTGCTGGTGTGATGGCTTCAGGGGCCCGGTCTGATGGGACCCAGCCAGGATGAATTGCTCTCCTGCCAGCGGTAGACAGGTATATTTAGCATTTAGCCATTAGCGACACTCATTGATTTGAACTTAGGGGGAGAGTGTTAAAGGTAGTGATATACATCAGACCTACCTCCCTTCCTTTCTTCCTTTTTTCCGTCTCCGGATGTATCATCGTGTTGCCTACAGCTCCACCAAATCCTGGCGGCCGACTGTAATGACTGGAAAATGAAATGGAGGTCGAGGGTTGAGGCTGAGAACATTAAGTGGCTGATCAATACGGCGCTTGGATTTGCCTGATCGCATTAAGTAGCACATCTAATATGCCCCGTGCTCGTCGATGCTCGGCCCGTATCATTTAATTACGCTGTGATGTGTTACAAGCAACTCGCCTAATTCATTAACATTAAAGAGAGTCGGCCTTCTCTCTGTTCTCCTCCACGTTGATTACACTGATATAAAGTCCCCTCGGAAACATGATGTTCAATTAAAAAAAGGTCCGCCTCACTATTGATCATCCCAATTGATTAACAAGATGAAACAGACAGAAATAGAAACACAATATTCCACGGTTTGTGCAGTTTAGGAAGGCAGGATGCAAAATGTTTGTGACTTACTGGCAGGGAAGATGACAGCTGTTCCTCTTGCTCTGTTTTTCTCATGTTTTATCTGTATGTCGCTCATTATTCCTGCGTCATGCACAGACTGGGCCGGTGGAATTGTCTGATCATAAATGATGACAGATACAGTTTTATTTTTTCAGTCAAAATTTCCTTCAAAGAAACGTAAAAGAGCAGAACATGTGTGATACTCAACAAACTGACACTTCCAAGTGATTAGCAGGGTGAAACTGTAAATGTCCACATTGTAGTGAAGATATTTCAGTTTGTTTAAACCTGATGTGTTTCCTCTTCATGTTGCTCTGTGGGTCATGCTGACCTGACTATTCCATTGAACACGGTCTGTCTCGTCATGTGTTTGCCATGATGAATTGATAAATGTTGGTAAATGTTGATACATGTTGATACATGTTGCTAAATGTTGCTAAATGTTGATACATGTTGCTAAATGTTGATACATGTTGATACATGTTGCTAAATGTTGATACATGTTGCTAAATGTTGGTACATGTTGATACATGTTGGTAAATGTTGCTACATGTTGCTAAATGTTGCTACATGTTGATACATGTTGGTAAATGTTGCTACATGTTGCTACATGTTGCTAAATGCTGCTAAATGTTGGTACATGTTGCTACATGTTGCTAAATGCTGCTAAATGTTGGTAAATGTTGATACATGTTGCTAAATGTTGGTAAATGTTGGTAAATGTTGATACATGTTGATACATGTTGGTAAATGTTGATACATGTTGCTAAATGTTGCTAAATGTTGGCAAACGTTGCTAAATGTTGCTAAATACTGCTAAATGTTGGTAAATGTCGGTAAATGTTGATACATGTTGCTAAATGTTGGTAAATGTTGATACATGTTGCTAAATGTTGCTAAATGTTGGCAAACGTTGCTAAATGTTGCTAAATGTTGGCAAACGTTGCTAAATGTTGCTAAATGCTGCTAAATGTTGGTAAATGTCGGTAAATGTTGATACATGTTGCTAAATGTTGGTAAATGTTGATACATGTTGCTAAATGTTGCTAAATGTTGGCAAACGTTGCTAAATGTTGCTAAATGCTGCTAAATGTTGGTAAATGTTGATTCATGTTGGTAAACAGTTTATTTTTGTCTGTTGTTTGTTTATTGTTTTCATTTCCTACTTTGTGCTACAGCCTGCAGACAAAGTTAATACAGCTGCTGTGTTTTATTCATTAAAACATGAATCCTCCTGTTTATTGTGGAACTATTTCACCTATCGTGTCTGTAGCAGGAGGCGAACGTGTTTCTTGCCCAAATTAAAAGACACATGGTGATATAGTTTTTATGACCAAGTGGTTTATGACATGGGTGTTAAATTTTGAACATTTTCCCAGAATTTTCTTTTGTTTTTCTACAAACTTCCTGCCGATCCGATCTGCTATGTTCAGATCGTCGCGGCTACGAGCGTCTTCCGTCAGAAACTGACTCGCTGCCTCTTCAGCGGAGATGATGCATCGACTTTAACGAAGGAGATTCACTCCGGAAGCCGTGTTGGAGACGGAACTGGTGGAAAATAACCTTAACTGTCACTCTCCACCTCTGTTGTAGATATTTGGGTATGAAAATGATTCACACAAAATGCGCTCGTTATCAATGTGCATCCAACAGAAAGAAAAAACTCTTTAAGTGTTGTTACTGAGCGTTTCTTTCCTGCCGTTCTGTGTTTTCTCCCAGCTGGTTTTGCGAAGGTGTACCACCGTCTCCAGGATGTCGGTCAAAGCTGCAGATTCGTAAGTTGCACTTCGTAGTGAGTTCATGAGTTGCAACAACTCCTTTCCAAGGATTTTTTTGGCTCGTCTATGTGACACAAAAATAACGTTGAATTAACATCAAATTTTAATATCAGTTGCAATCTGCTTACTTTTCTTTAAATTACTCATGAACTCGTCATAGTTTAGATATGGATCATATTCACAAGGAATCATGTGATAAAGGCACATCAAACTTCTGCAAAGGAAAATCTTCTTTTCAGCCCGTTTTCACACAACTGGCTCTTTAAAGTTTCTTTGGCCTCACAGCAAACTGAAAAAATAAAAAGCAGAACTGACTTTTTCTGTGGATAATACTTGCTTCTCTGTGCAGCAAAGATTTGTCCAGTAATCCAGTTATGAAATCACTTCAGCATTGTTTCCAACAGAGGACTGACATAATTATAAAAATAAGTACATGTTAGTGCCCCGTTTTCTATCCCTCTCATTTCACTGCTGCTGTCAAATAAAGGCGTAAAATGCCCATAAAAATAATCTTTTAAAAATGAATAATGTACTTCCTTTTCACAGACATTATTCAAAAATGTTGTCAAACTTTAAGTCAATAAAAAATACACCTTAATTTACAGCAACAAGCACGCGTTTTTTTTAACCTTTAAATTACAGAGTCATCGAGTGTCTCACCATCAAGGTTCTGATATCACCACGTTCAAAACAATCTTCTCTACAAATGAATAAATAGACATCATCACTGCCTGCATGTCACGGTGGACCTTTAACAAGTTCAACTCTAACTTCAGATTTCTAAAAGCTGAATCTCAAGATTAAAAATACATATCATGTTGCCCAACACGTGTCAACACGCCACAACAAGAGGGCGTGACTGACTGGGACATCCACAACATGCACACACCACACACACACACACACACACACACACACACACACACACACACACACACACACACACACACACACACACACACACAGAGACAAACACAAGTACATACAAATCAATTGTAATCCAGTGTCAATATTTACATGTTGACAAACGGTATTTAGATTCAGATGCTGTGACAATATTGATTTTGAAGCTGTCGTGTCAAACAATCCTGTTTGAATTTAATTTAATGAAATCAAATATGTCTCTCACACACACACACACACACACACACACACACACACACACACACACACACACACACACACACACACACACACACACACACACACACACACACACACACACACACACACACACACACACACACACACACACACACACACACACACACACACACACACACACACACACACACACACACACACACACACACACACACACACACACACACACTTTTCAGCGCCATGATGTTGAGGAAGTTGCATCTGGCCACAACACAAACATCCGATTAGTTTAATTTCTTACTGAATCCAGGATATTGATTAACTGCTAACAACGAGTTTCTTCTCTGGTGACATCATCCATTGTTGGCAGACTGAGGACCGTCCACATGAACCACAGCTCCACTTCTCACTCAACTTCAACCAAGAAATCAGATTTGTGGGCAGAAATGTGTTGACTGAAAATGACTTGTGTGTTAAAGGAATATCCCGTACTGTGGTGGACGCTCATGTTAGAGGTGTGTCCGTGACGTTGAGGAAAGAGTCTCAGCAGTTGTCTTTCTCTCAGTGACACATCTACCAAAGCGGTTCCACTGCTCAACAGCATCCATTCATCTCTATGAATGAAACCACCACACAGCCTCATCACAAACATGTGCTTCTGGTGCAGAATGGGTTCAACGCAAGAAAACTGAAGCTTAACGATGAATCAGAACCGCCGAATGTTCCTCCGTTAGGACTGTAACTACAATTTAAATCTACAATGTGAAAAGTGGATTTTCTTTGTTCTGGTGAGGCACTGAGCTTCAGTTTCTTTAAATCAGTCACTTTCAGCTTTTTCAAACTCTCAGTTAGTTTGTCTGACAGTAGATCCTTCACTCTGTTTTCATGATGTAATCTGAATGTGGTCACATGATAACAGCTGTTCAGGTGGAGAACAAAGCCTCTTCCCTTGATGACTGATCAATGACCTCTGACCTCTCCCCTTGGATGCTGGTTGGTGCATTGTTGCAGCTGAAAGGGACGGTGCAACTGACCGACTAAAACCTGCATCGCACTCACAAAGACTCCTCGGACTTAAAGTTCCTCCTGGTGACAAAATTCTTAGAAAACTCTTAGAGTTGTGACGTTGTCGAGGAATTTCTCCTTAAAGTTAAGAGTAGATCCTTGTAAAGACAAACATTATTGACAAAACATCAAGAACAACAAAAGGGAGGAGCACTTTAAGAGGATGAAGAGTTTCTTAAGAGGAGAAAATTACGGAAGTACAGAAAAATATTGTTCAGACGCTGAATGACGGCACGTTAATGAAAGTGTCCAGATTCTCTGCAGGAGGATGTTTGAGGTGGATCTCATCACAGACGTCACTTCTCTCACAACTCAACAACACAGACATGGAAGTGAGGGACGATGTTTGGTGACAACAACCTTCATCATCAGTGATCACAAACAACAACGTTCAGTCTTGTATTGATACGCAGTTCATTTTATTTCCATTGGAAGTCACTGTTCATTCTGTGCCCTTTCTCACAAAGAGTGCATTTCTTCAAATCAACCAATCACTTCTTTTAAAAAGATGCATCACCTAGCAACGGGGTCGACCACATCGTCTTACTTTGTACACAGATTATCCACCGTTAAACTATCTGAAGTGCGTTCGGACATAAATCAGAGCGTCCACTTAGATGGTTAAAGTAGAGCCTCATGTGTTCCACCAGCACGGACCGGTTCTGACTCGTTATTTCATCTCTAACATAGGATCATATTTGGGTAAAAAATGTAACGATGAAGCAACTCAACACCTAATCTTGGCCCAGATGGATTCTGAATAATATATAGAGAACAGCATTTGAACTAATACGGTAGATTTGATTGCTATGTAGCTGAATTAACACCAAATCTCAAGAAGTATTTCCACCACCAGAGATTTCTAATGAGGTTTGAATCTACTGTGTTCTGTTTAAGAGTCTGCTCTCCAAAATAAAAACTACAAAACTGTTTGGAACCTCTTTGAAAACCGAGATGGTGATGTCATCCGGCAGCGTCAGACCCTGGGAGATGTCTCACTCTGATGAGGATTATTGGTACGTTATCACAACAGGCTGCAAGTGGAGTTCCTGATCCCTGCAGTCAAACGTGTGTACTTAATGTCCAGACCATAATACTGGTAAATATGTCATGCAGAAAGGAGACAAACAACCACATTTCCCAAAAATGTTACGCTAGCAGTGCAAACACTGCTTCTGTTGCTTTAAAATTCGCCTCAATCAACCAAGAGACACTTCAGATTTCAGCAACAAAAGACTTTTAATGAGCTCTAATTAATGAAAGCAGCAGTAGAGGCAGCTGCTTTAGTTACTTTAATGTGTGCTGCTGGTGGTCTTGTAGGTACGAAGACCCCGGGGATGTGGGACGACGGACGGAGAGAGAGACTTTATTAAACTGATGAAGGAGCTCGACAGTAAATCCAATTGAGCTCCTCCACGGCCTGGCCAGAATTATTGGTTTTCTGCTTCCTCGCTGGCATTATCTGGGTGTGCTCAGCATCCAGGGAGCCATTTGACTGGTTGAGAAAAATAAATCCTAGATAGCATTAGGCATTATGGGGCAATAATGCTTAAACACATCTCTTCCTTCCTTTTCATTAACAGAACGGTGTCCCAGCTCAGTCATACACATTGATGTAAGTGTTTTTGGAGCGGAGGCACATGCCTTCCTCCCGTCTTTCTTCCCATTGTTGCAGCGGAACACTTTAGCCATGATTAATGAATTAATTCGGAGGTGACTGGAACTCGCCTCCAGCTAACTGGAACTCTTTGGTTAAACTCTCCCAGACAACAGCCCATCCCTTCGCTCTACAACAGGCCGAGGCAAATCTATCACTTTACCCACTTCTTCCACTGTTATGGGATGCAAACTCTTCTAAATGGCTGCCCGGTTACTGTTATGTCTTTGAAATAGCAGGAAGTGGAGGGTACAAGTGGGAGCCGGCGTTTACCCCCACGCGGCCGCTCGTTTAAAACGCCATAAAAAGGAAAAGTGCTGAGCAAAGTGTTGAGTGGAGGAGGGAACATCTTTGATGCTATTTTTCTGTGTTTAGTAGCATTGTGTGTGTGTGTGTGTGTGTGTGTGTGTGTGTGTGTGTGTGTGTGTGTGTGTGTGTGTGTGTGTGTGTGTGTGTGTGTGTGTGTGTGTGTGTGCATTGTTCCGTAACACTATGATTGCTTGGAGAGTTGTTGGTGCCACATGACATGTAGTCTCCAGTTTTAACAGGCTGCCGGTGGAACATCTCTTATGGCCGGTTGCTAAATGGACTCTTGTTTTGCCCCTCAGTCCACCATGACGGGAGTCAGAAGCTGCTTATTCGATGCATAAAGAGCAAATACAGTTTCAAAGGAGATAAAAATGATCTGCGTATATTAGAAAATGTTGTGTTTATGTTGGAGTGGGTCCATCGTGTGCCGGCTGTCTGCAAACAGGAAGAAGCTGGCTGACAGCTGCCCTGTGTGTGCAGGGAACAGACCCTCATCACCACGTGATGATCAGAGGGATCCGGAGATCCGCTCACTCACCTGCTCGTCAGCAGCAACCGGCTGCACCTGTGACGGTCTCCCTCACCTGCTGCCAATCAGCTGGCTGGGAGGTTTTAGAAGAAGCTGTTTGGTGCTCAGAGAGTGTGTGTCTCTGGAGGGTCAACACCTTCAGTTGGCTTGCTGGTTTGTGGTGTGTTTGGGTGTGGGTGTGGATGTGGTGTGGATGTGGGTGTGGTGTGGGAGTGGGTGTCGGTGTGGGTGTGGTGTGGGAGTGGTTGTGGGAGTGGGTGTGGATGTGGGAGTGGGTGTGGATGTAGGAGTGGGTAAGGATGTGGGTGTGGTGTGGGAGTGGGAGTGGGTGTGGTGTGCGTGTGGATGTAGGAGTGGGTGTGGGTGTAGGAGTTGGTGTGGATGTGGGTGTGGGAGTGGGTGTGGATGTGGGAGTGAGTGTGGGTGTGGAAGTGGGTGTGGGTGTAGGAGCGGGTAAGGATGTGGGTGTGGTGTGGGAGTGGGTGTGGGTGTGGGTGTAGGAGCGGGTGTGGATGTAGGAGTTGGTGTGGGTGTGTTAAGGAGCGGGTGTGGGAGTGGGTGTGGATGTGGGAGTGGGTGTAGGAGTGGGTGTGGTGTGGGTGTGTGGGTGTGTGGGTGTAGTGTGGATGTAGGAGTTGGGTGTAGGAGGTGTGGGTGTGTTAGTGGGTGGTGTGGTGTGGGAGTGGGTGTGGATGTGGGAGTGGGTGGTCTGTGTAAGGATGTGGGTGTGGTGTGGGTGTAGGAGTGGGTGTGGGTGTGGATGTAGGAGTGGGTGTGGGTGGGTGTAGGAGTGGGTGTGGGTGTGTGGTGTGTAGGTGTAGGTGTAGGAGTGGATGTGTGGGTGTGGGTGTGGGTGTGGGTGTGGGTGGTGTGGGTGTGTGGGTGGGTGTAGGAGTTGGTGTGAGTGTGGGTGTGTAGTGGGTGTGGGTGTGGGAGTGGGTGTGGGTGTGGGTGGGTGTGGGTGTAGGAGCGGGCAAGGATGTGGGTGTGGTGTGGGAGTGGGTGTGGGTGTAGGAGCGGGTAAGGATGTTGGATGTGGTGTGGGTGTGGGAGTGGGTGTGGGTGTAGGAGTGGGTGTGGGTGTAGTGGGTGTGGGTGTGGGGTGTGGTGTGGGAGTGGGTGTGGGTGTGGGTGTAGGAGCGGGAAAGGATGTGGGTGTGGTGTGGGAGTGGGTGTGGGTGTAGGAGCGGATGTGGGTGTAGGAGTTGGTGTGGGTGTGGGTGTGTTAGTGGGTGTGGCTGTGGGTGTGGGAGTGGGTGTGGGTGTGGGAGTGGGTGTGGGTGTGGGTGGGGTGTAGTTGGTGTGGGTGTGGTGTGGGTGTGGGTGTAGGAGTGGGTGTGGGTGTGGAGTGGGTATGGGTGTGTGGGAGGGGTGGGTGTGGGTGTGGGTGGGTGTGAGTGTGGGTGTGGGAGTGGGTGTGGATGTGGGAGTGGGTGTGTGTGTAGGAGTGGGTGTGGGTGTAGGAGTGGATGTAGTAGTGGGAGTGGATGTAGGAGTGGGTGTAGGAGTGGGTGTGGGTGTGGGAGTGGGTGTGGGTGTAGGAGTGGGTGTGGGTGTGGGTGTGGGTGTAGGAGTGTTAGTGTGTGGGTGTAGGAGTGGGTGTGGGTGTAGGAGTGGGTGTGGGTGTGTTAGTGGGTGTGGGTGTAGGAGTGGGTGTGGATGTGGGAGTGGGTTTGGGAGTGGGTGTGGGTGTGGATGTAGGAGTGGGTGTGGGTGTAGGAGTGGGTGTGGGTGTGGGTGTAGGAGCGGGTGTGGGTGTAGGAGTGGGTGTGGGAGTGGGTGTGGGTGTAGGAGTGGATGTAGGTGTGGGTGTGGGAGTGGGAGTGGGAGTGGGTGTGGGTGTAGGAGTAGGTGTGGGTGTAGGAGGGGGTGTGGGTGTAGGAGTTGGTGTGGGTGTGTTAGTGGGTGTGGGTGTAGGAGTGGATGTGGGAGTGGGTGTGGGTGTGGGTGTAGGAGCGGGTAAGGATGTGGGTGTGGTGTGGGTGTAGGAGTGGGTGTGGGAGTGGGTGTGGGTGTGTTAGTGTGTGTGGGTGTGGGTGTGTTAGTGGGTGTAGGAGTGGGTGTAGGTGTAGGAGTGGATGTAGGAGTGGGAGTAGGTGTGGGTGTGGGTGTAGGAGTGTTAGTGGGTGTGGGTGTAGGAGTGTTAGTGGGTGTAGGAGTGGGTGTGGGAGTGGGTGTGGGTGTAGGAGTTGGTGTGGGTGTGGGTCTGTTAGTGGGTGTAGGAGTAGGAGTGGGTGTGGATGTAGGAGTGGGTGTAGGTGTAGGTGTGGGTGTGGTGTGTTGTGAAAGGGTTATTTTAGTCTTTTCTTCACTGGTCTTTATCTCCATCCATCCTCAGATCTTTTTACGGTCCAGTTCCTTTTTCCACCATTTTGACAGACTTCACTTGGTTCCACCAGGAGTTCAGTTCATTCAGTGACCAAAAAGGCCCTTCACTGTTTCATTGCTTCTTTTTTTTTAATTTTAAAATTGATAACTTAAACAATTTAAAGTTCCCCTGCCAGGTAACAAATACTCCACTAACAGGAAAAAAGAGTGAAAGAAAGAGTGACCAGAGGGGTTTGAATGGACAGATGATTGCTTAATTCATTCCCTGTGGTTTGAGTTTTCAGAAACCCCTCTGAACTGATCGGGTCTTGGTGTTTCTGGACTCCAGCCTTCAGGACCGTGTCCTGGGCATCTCCCATTGGAACTCAGCCATGAACATCTCTGAATGGTAATTTAACAGAGGAAAAAAACAAGCTTGACTTGTGATCAGGAGGGTGTCCGTTAAAAAAACCCCAAGCAAACATAAACATAAGGAGCAAGATGAGGCAGATCCATAAAGAGAGGCCAAAAACCCAGACGGGTAGAGAAATGCACCCGGGGAGGTTCCAGCACCAACACCATGGTGAACTGGTGGAGGTTCACTGGGACATGAGTGAGGCAGCAGGAGACTGAGAAAACAAAGATCCAGTGGAGACAGGTGGACTGATATGTCCTTATGTTGCAGGTATTTGGTCATAATGTTTTTGACCTGGAGATGGCGCTGGATCATCAAGTAAATCCAGTTGAGCCTGAGGCGAAAGGCTCCTGTACAGACATTCATCACACTGGTAGCAGTGACAGAGGGAAAGTCAGAGCTTCTCCAAAGTAGGATTCATTGCCGGAGATATTTCACTTTATATGTAAATGATAAATTCACTGCTCTTTTTTCCTCCATAATAAACAAAGCACTCGTATTCCAGTGGAGGCAGAGCTTCCATGCAACGATCTGCAAGCACCGAGTCATTTAAGGATGTTGTGTCTTGATCAAAGACACTTTTCCAGGTTGGTGGGAACCTAGAGTCAGTAGAACTCATCATTTGGGGACGATGAACATCTGAACCAAAATTCATGACAATCCCAATAATAAGTTGTTTTCAGACCAAACAGTTCTGAGGTCTTTGTTTAGAGGGACTTTCCTCCAGAACTAAACCGGTTCTGAGGTCTTTGTTTAGAGGAACTTTCCTCCAGAACTAAACCTGTTCTGAGGTCTTTGTTTAGAGGGACTTTCCTCCAGAATTAAACCGGTTCTGAGGTCTTTGTTTAGAGGAACTTTCCTCCAGAACTAAACCGGTTCTGAGGTCTTTGTTTAGAGGAACTTTCCTCCAGAATTAAACCGGTTCTGAGGTCTTTGTTTAGAGGGACTTTCCTCCAGAATTAAACCGGTTCTGAGGTCTTTGTTTAGAGGAACTTTCCTCCAGAACTAAACCGGTTCTGAGGTCTTTGTTTAGAGGAACTTTCCTCCAGAATTAAACCGGTTCTGAGGTCTTTGTTTAGAGGAACTTTCCTCCAGAACTAAACCGGTTCTGAGGTCTTTCACTGTTTCCACCAACAGGACCTGTGACATCACTGTGACATGACATCACTGCTGCTGGAGCGAAGCTCCGCCTCTTATTTCTCTCATTGAGGAAATCGTTTTCAGTTCACTTGATCCGGTTGAAATTCATGAACATGTTTTATCTGTTTGAAGATCCAAAGTGTTTTATTCAAGAGGGTCAATAAAAACAAATGGAGCAGATTACACTTCTCATAATTACATCTCTTGGATTAACTGATCAACCTGAAGCCTCGTTATGATCCGCTGTCATTGGTGTTATCAGTTTTACATTACAGGTCAATAGAAACTCTACACTTCCTGTATTTTTCAAACTAAAAGCCCTGCAGTCTTTT
Source organism: Brachyistius frenatus (assembly GCF_029030835.1). Taxonomy (NCBI): domain Eukaryota; kingdom Metazoa; phylum Chordata; class Actinopteri; family Embiotocidae; genus Brachyistius; species Brachyistius frenatus. The sequence continues at coordinate 185,087 of NW_027210956.1, forward strand.
AGAAGAAAGAAACCCCCCATAAAAAGGCTTTTACTGTGAAACATTTGCACTTTTTTATGGAAATTCCAGAATGTGCTTCAAACAGCATCACAGCGCTGCAGCAGCACATCAACGCAGCGGATTTTAAAAAAATGTCTCGGTTGAATCGAAGTCCTGCTGTATTTCCTCTGATGTGAACAGACTTAATAAACCTGCACATCTGTTGTCAGTACATTTCTCAGTATTTTGTCCAACAGGTGAAACTTTATTCTGTTTTAGTGTCTCCTGTCTGAAAACACTTATTGTCGCCATGATGTTTCAGTCTGATTGACTGCCAGTCTGTCCAGGAAAGAAAAACACACTGGTTTATATCTCACACACGGAAAGACACATCAGTTCATCCCTTCAGGAAGAGCTCTGTCATTACGAGATGCACCACGTTGTGTGCACAGGTGATACATAACATCATAAATGGAATATTTTCCCACACTGTGATGGATGAATATGCATAGAAATGATGGTTTGCCATTAGAACATGAGAATAAATTGTAGTTTTTACTTGATGGTGGTTCTGGGTTCAAACACGGTCACTGAAACACTGGGACTCTTCCCGTCTGGAGAACTGAGGCACCAAATACAAATCAAACTTTTACTGAATGTCTGAAAGTGATGGATGGACACACTGACCGACCAAAGACAACACTGTCTCTGGAAACTTCACAAAGCTCAGTGAATCAGGGCTGAAACACAGAGCTGAGATTCTGTAGCGAACACACACAGCTCCTCTGAAACAGAACTGAAACCTTCCTAAAGTCTGTAGCTGGCATCTGTCACACGTTCTGTGCTACTCGAGGAAAATGACCGGCATCAAACCCTGGCAGCAGGAAGCATCCCAACACCTGTGAAACCTCCTGAAGGCTGCAGACGACATGCTGAATCTGTAGAGGCCCAGTTTCAACTGAATGTTCATCACGCAACGTCCATCTGGGGGGTTTTGTAGGTTTTTTTTTAGGGGAAAGCTATAAACTCTTTGGAAAAGTGACTGTGGTCAACTTCCTTTCTGTTTTTGGATGAATTGGACCGATGAAGAAGGAAGTCTTCGTACAGACAGAATAATATCTGCAGGGGAACACGGTACCGGTGGAGCTGCTGTCGGGTCACATTCAACACCCAGAGAGTCAGTGTCCACCGGGGGGGGGGGGGGGGGAATCACAAATCTGAAAGTATAAAACAAAATAATAATCTGTGGAGTTAGGAAGATGTGATGCACTCCATGCAAACGCCTACCGGCTACTTTATCAGCTGCTAGCAAAACACACCTGACTGAGTCCGTAGCTGTGGGTTGGCATCACATTTTTACAGGAACAAAAAGTGCATTTAATAAAAAAAACATTTCTCTGGTTTTGGTGTTGGATGATTATTTCTTAAAACACGTTGAAAGGTTTCAGTGGTAATTAATGAAGACTAAAATCAGACCTGTGCCCTCCTGGGAGGTTTTATTTGTGCTCATTAATTAACCCGTGCCCATCACGTCTAATCACTGAATCACAGGGGGTCAAAGGTCATCGACCAGGAATCGGCGAACGGCTGGAGAAACATTGATGAGGACATTTACATCTTCTGTCAAACACAGTGCAGATGATATGAACATCTGCCTCCATGTTCCTGGAGTTTTCTCCATGGCAACTGTGTTAATTTCATATGACGGTGAGGATGAAGAGGAGCAACGGTGGTTCAGAGCTGCCGAGTTGAAGTAAGTTTCACGGCAGACTTTTCTAACAGGCTGCAGATTGTTTGGTTTCAGCACGATTTCATGTTTCATGAAGGACGCTCGCTGTGCTGAACCATATAATAACCATGTGGTTAAAAATAACAAGACAAAAAGCAGCAGGTCTAATGGGAGAGCTTGTTGGGCGAGTTTGCTCAGAGCCAGGGACACTGTGCTGGCACTGTAACATCCGTGGCTAATATTTCCTCGAAACAGCTGAAGCCCTTCAGGCTACACAGAGAGCTCATCAAATTACAGAGCAATGAGGTGTGAAAAACAGCCACGTTTGACAACGCAAAAGAAACTTTCACACCGTCTGCGTCTTTCACAAGCTGAGCCGCCGATCTTTCCTCCCTGGCAGAACAAAGGCAGCCCAACACTTTTGTCTTCTTCAATCTGTTGGCACTGCTGGTGAAAGACTGACAGTCTGGCATCGCTTCTCATCACGGAGAGAAGAAGTTCATAATAACTCGGAGCCGCAGCCGTCCATCAGACGGGAGGCGGCTCGGGGATTAGCTGCTGCGCTGAGGTCCCACCTTCCCTGGAAGGATTTCTGCAGGATCATTTCCACATCTGGAGCATATCTGTCAACACACAGCGCACCTTTTGTTTATCAACCTCCCTGCTCATCAGTACCGGGAGCAGCAGCTGACTTTAACCTGACAAATAATGAGACAGATTATCAGTTGGCCCTGCTTTAGGCACTTTATTGCAGAAGTCAAACCATGTGGCACCATCAATACAGGAGAGGTGTGTTTCTGTCCACCTGCATTTATTAACACATGCATTAAAATACATGGAAGAACAATCAGATGTAAAAAACACTACTACTGTCAACATTAATACATGATAAAATGACCTCCTGTAATGGTGCCTGATCTGCTGCTGTAGATGAAACATTTCATAGAGACAGTTTTTTTGTGTGCATCGACGACAAAGGACTTCTCTGTTTTATGTCACTAGGTTGGGCGGCAGGCATCAGCCAATTGGTGCACAGGTTATTGGTCTACCTGTAAACACTAACATCGGCGTAATACGTCGGACCCAATCAGAACCATCAGTGATGTCATCAACCATCAGTGATGTCATCGTTGGTTTGTGAACGTTATGAATCCTCCAGTTCAGATTCTGTCCGTCACCATCTTTGCTAGTTCGGAGCGGTTTGGAGCAGGAAGTGACCATATTTGGACGAGCTGGGGGAGGAGCCAGAGGTGGATCTGACCGATCTGATCGGAAACCTGACGATACTGCGTCCCGCCCACCGATAGCTGTAACCTGACTGCACCGCAGGCCTGTCAATCAAACAGACACGCCCCCAAAAACAGGTCTTCTTGAATCTTCTTTTCTAATGAATGAGGGATTATTTTCAGATGGACCTCCAGAAAACTAAGAAGAAGGAGTGACTTTATATGCAGTCTGTGGTTTTATATGCAGTCTGTGGTTGGACCCTGTTGGAACAGGATCCAGAGCTTTTGAATATCTTTGTCAGAATCATAAAGTTAGTACACAAAATGTAAATAGGTTTGTCATATTTGTTTTCTTTTCGGCCATTCGTTCAATTTCTATTGAAGTTGCTTGTAAACTACTTGTTTGCGTATTTAAATAATTAAAAAAGGCGTCAATCACTCAGGTCGGACAGTTACAGTGGTGTGAAAAAGTGTTTGCCTCCTTCCTGATTTCCAATTTTTTTGCATGTTTGTCACTTAAATGTTTCAGATCATCAAACAAATTTAAATATTAGTCAAAGATAACAACAAGTAAACACAAAATGCAGTTTTTAAATGAAGGTTTTTATTATTAAGGGAGAAAAACAATCCAAACCCACATGGCCCTGTGTGAAAAAGTGTTTGCCCCCTCCTGTTAAAACAGAACTTAACTGTGGTTTATCACACCTGAGTTCAATTTCTCGAGCCACACCCAGGCCTGATTACTGACACACCTGTTCTCAATCAAGAAATCACTTCAATAGGACCTGCCTGACAAAGTGAAGTAGACCAGAAGATCCTCAGAAGATAGACATCATGCCGAGATCCAAAGAAATTCAGGAACAAATGAGAAAGAAAGTAATTGAGATCTATCAGTCTGGAAAAGGTTCTAAAGCCATTTCTAAAGCTTTGGGACTCCAGAGAACCACAGTGAGAACCATTATCCACAAATGGAGAAAACATGGAACAGCGGTGAACCTTCCCAGGACGGCCGGCCGACCAAAATTACCCCGAGAGAGCAGCGACGACTCATCTGAGAGGTCACAAAAGACCCCACGACAACATCCAAAGAACTGCAGGCCTCACTTGCCTCAGTTAAGGTCAGTGTTCATGACTCCACCAGAAGAAAGAGACTCGGCAGAAATGGCTGCATGGCAGAGTTCCAAGACCAAAACCACCGCTGAGCAAAAAGAACATTACGGCTCGTCTCATTTTTACCAGAAAACATCTTGATGATCCCCGAGACTTTTGGGAAAATACTCTGTGGACTGACGAGACCAAAGTTGAACTTTTTGGAAGGTGTGTGTCCCGTTACATCTGGTGTAAAAGTAACACCGCATTTCAGAAGAAGAACCTCATACCAACAGTAAAACATGGTGGTGGTAGTGTGATGGTCTGGGGCTGTTTTACTGCTTCAGGACCTGGAAGACTTGCTGTGATAAATGGAACCATGAATTCTACCGTCTACCAAAACATCCTGAAGGAGAACGTCCGGCCGTCTGTTCGTGACCTCAAGCTGAAGCCAACTTGGGTTCTGCAGCAGGACAATGATCCAAAACACACCAGCAAGTCCACCTCTGAATAGATGAAGGAAAACAAAATGAAGACTTTGGAGTGGCCTCGTCAAAGTCCTGACCTGAATCCTGTTGAGATGCTGAGGCATGACCTTAAAAAGGAGGTTGGTGCTGGAAAACCCTCCAATGTGTCTGAATTACAACAACTCTGTAAAGATGAGTCGGCCAACATTCCTCCACAGCTGGAAAAGACTCATTGCAAGTTATCACAAATGCTTGATTGCAGTTGTTGCTGCTGAGGGTGGTCCAACCAGTTATTAGGTTTAGGGGGAAACACTCTTTCACACAGGGCCATGTGGGTTTGGATTGTTTTTCTCCTTTAATAATAAAAACCTTCATTTAAAAACTGCATTTTGTGTTTACTTGTGTTATCTTTGACTAAAAAATTTCCCCTCGGGGATTAATAAAGTATATACCTACCTACCTAATATTTAAATTTATTTGATGATCTGAAACATTTAAGTGACAAACATGCACAAAAATAAGAAATCAGGAAGGAGGCAAACACTTTTTCACACCACTGTACACACGAAAAAAATAAACCTGAAATATAAAATTATCAATATGACAAAAACATTTTTTGTAAAGGTCTCGTCTTAACGTACGATCCATCGAACAAAAACAGTGCATCGTTGAATCAGGTTATAACATGTCGGTTTTTATTGGGTTTGACGTAACAGAACCAGAACCAGTCAAAATTAAATTTAAATGCACTTCTGTCCAGACTGATTGTAGATTTGTAGTGAAAATGTTGAATGAGTCTGTATGAAGATCAAAACAATCAGCGCTGCTTACAGTCAACCTGGTGCAAACCCACCCATTTCCACTGTGTGAGTATATATGAGTCTGTCCACCTCCACAAAGAGTCATTTCAGTCGTTCCTTCCTGCTTTCCGTGACAGTAGCACATTTTTTTTTAATTGTTTTAATGAATGTTGGCAGGTTGATGAGGTGTTCAGTGTTTTTTTCTGGTCAGCGAGAGTTGCGCTCGTCACTGTCAAAAGCCGTCCAATCAGTGAAGGAGGGGCGGGACACACACGGTTAACCACCAACACTGCTCTCTGATTGGTCCACTTTTCAGAGTGGCTGTGCAAATGCTAAAACGAGCCGACTTCCCAGACTGTTATTCACAGAGAAGAATACTGAAGCTACAGTTGGTGCAGCCGGGCAATAAAAATGACATCCTTCCCTTAGTACACCAACACAGCGCTCCCAGGTGTTGGTACTCTTACTGTGTAGTACTTGAGTGTTAACATGGTAGTTTTATCTCAAACTGCCGTTCTGCACTTGTGTCCGTGGCCTCTGTTTAACACACTCAACGAAGACACTATTTTCATGAAGTAGCACTATAGTGCAGATTTTAAACTTCTCGTCATCATTGGTCCCTCTTTCCTCGACAGAGCCAAGATGGCGACCGTTGAAGGACAAAAGTGTTCAGCCTTTTAGACTTTCGTTCCGTTTTTAGTGCATCTTCCTGGCACTTGTAGGTCACTGCATGTTTTTGTACTGACAGTGTGAACATACTGAGGCACTCAGAATAGACAGTTAACACAGAACCATGTGAAACACAGAACATGAATATTCATCGCTGATGACATCACTGAAGAGGTGTTCGGACTAAATTACTAACATTAAGTGCAACATGAATAAACTCTGAGTCAACTGTGAATGACTGAAGACTTTTATTACACAGTGGTGTCAAAGTGAGACGACATCAAACTTAAATTTTGATAGTATGACAAAGTTTGGGGATTTACAAAAGAAGTTCTGAAATGCCAAATAAAAAAATAAATATTTCTGATTTCCTGAATTAAACTGCAGCAGATCAGAGTCACTGACCTTTAATGGATGAGTGTATCAAACCAATCCACGTTTGTTTCTATAAGGGCTCCAATCTCCATGTTCATCATGCTCCCATTTAAATGGGACAGAAAACACTCACTTGAGACGGGATGTCTGGGTTCATGGTGACGCAGGAACAAGTTCCCGTTCTTCTGTTCTCGCTGTAAATGAAGCCGAAACAGGCGCTGGCCATCATTGTTATTCCAGTCACAGCAGCTGACAAACAGCCATCTCCAAAAAAGCCCCCGCCACATAATGAGATGTGAAATATAATAAGCAGAGTTGGCACGAGGCAATTTCAAAATCTACCGTCTGATGTGTTTTTTTGTATTTTTCATCACGTTGTTTTTGTTTCATCCGTTTTGCCTCCTCGTCTGTGTCAGACATCCTCCCCATCCATGAGCTGGCCGTCCCTCAGCGCATCTCACCTTATCAAGAAAGGAACATCAAAATGCTGACAGGTGAAGAAGGCAGTTCCAAAAAAAAAAAAAAGCCCGAAGATATGGTGATGTTCGACTACGTTTGATTTCCTCTGATAGTCGGTAAACTCTGAGGGACCAGCGGCCGTTCTTAGCACATGTATTAATGAGTTGTTTTGTGAAGTCACACTGACCTTTGACCCCCAGAATTCTCGTCACTTTATCCTTTTAACCGAAGGGATGTTTGGGCCTTCGGTGCTGAAACTGCCTCCAGAAGTTCCTGCTTGGTGAACGTTCATTCGTTTTCTGGAGCAGATAAAACTGTAACTCTGGAACGACACACTGAATTTATGTTCATATGAAATATGACAGGTTCACCTGCCGTTGACTCATGTTGAGGCTTCTCTTCATCCTGTTCGTTGGCGACTGAGCAGAACAAAAACAGTGATACACAATCAACAAGAGGATAATTATATCAGCATGCAGAGAATCTTTCACGTCTGTGACGGCTCGGTGTGACGAGAGACGAACAGACCTCAGCGGTTATTGATGGCGCAGCTACAGCGAAGTGTGTCTTCAATATTGATCAGTGGAAAATACCCACTGCCACTAACAGGAAACAGAGCTGTGATTCCCCGACACACTAATCCAACCTCCTGAAAGTAAAAGCAGACTAAGATTCTCATCAGTCAACACGGAGGGTTACAGCGCACTGATGAGTCCTGACGAGGTCGGATGACTGACAGCTATCACTCTTTTCTTTGTTATCCCTTTATGTGCAATTGAATGCGATTCATCTGTAGTTGCATTTATTTGTATTTTTGATAGCTGCAAACTCTTAAATTTAGTGGATGTTCACCACCAGAACAACCCTCCGTTCGCTGCGCTGCTCTTCGACCCGGTTCGAGCTGGAAGAGGAACAGACGTGATTTTAAACTCAAAACCCTCCAAAATTGCACTGCACAAGTGCATCTTTACCGACACGCTTCCTCCTGATGCAACATTGCACCGCTCTCATTGCAGCCGGGGTCATGAAATAGCAACTCAATGCGAGCACAGAATAAAAACCTCTTTGTGTTGTAACCAAACTGCAGATGTGCTGCCTGGATCTGCATTCAGAGCGGCGAGCTGGAGGATGAAAAACACATGGAAGAGGCATCATTTATCATTCAATTACTTCGATGTGGCTTCAGTCACCGTCTGCGTCGCCACTTTTTCGTCTCCATCTTGCCAGCTGTGTTTTTATAAATCCTGAGTTGTCTTTCAGGCCCCGTTTTGTCCGTATGAACAATAACAAGGCTGCTCTTTAAAAACAGAAAACCGTTAGCAAACATTATCAACATGTTTAATATTGTCTCATCAGTGTGTTGGGTCAAGATTAAACACACTAGAGGTGGAGAGGATGATGAAGAGATGGACGCAGCACAGAGCTGATCAGTAATGAACTTCAAACATCTTTGAGCTGTGACTTTTCATGGAAGAACGTCTCTTTAAAGATGCTGTAAAGTAGAAATGAAAATTAGTTTTAGGTTCATCACACCACAGAAGTATGTGTTGTTAACTACCCATCCAAATTTGAATGAAAAAAACACAGACAAGTTTGTTAAATTAGGCTTTAAAAATCCTCAGTCTTCTCTGCTCTGAGACTGGGGGGGCGTGTCCTGAAGGAGCTGAAGCTCCGCCCCCTCGCTGGAAGGTGTTCAGTGTCCAGTAGGACAGTCCTGTGGCTGCAGTTCTTGTTCCCACTAAGCGGTCCGTCTGACATCCAACCTCTGTGACTTTATACATGATGTCCCACTGGTCCTCTGTCTCTCTGGTGGACGGAGCAGCCTGCTTTATGAAAACAATAGAATCAGAATTTATTTGTCCAATGAGTGAAACATACAGATGTAATCAAATCCAGCTTGTCCCCCTGATCTGTAACACAGGAGTCAAACTGGACACCAGAGACAGCAGACAGTGAGTCTCCAACTACTTCTAACAACCTGCATTACAATAGTGGAGATAATAAGAGAGGAGGAGTTGATTTAGTTCTGTAACGACTGCAACATGAACAATGCTGCATTATATCACATCAATTCATTACATCACATCAATTCATTACATCACCTCAATTCATTATATCACGTCAATTCATTACATCACCTCAATTCATTACATCACATCAATTCATTACATCACCTCAATTCATTATATCACGTCAATTCATTATATCACGTCAATTCATTACATCACCTCAATTCATTGCATCACCTCAATTCATTACATCACATCAATTCATTACATCACATCAATTCATTATATCACCTTAATTCATTACATCACCTCAATTCATTACATCACCTCAATTTACTACATCACCTCAATTCATTACATCACATCAATTCATTACATCACATCAATTCATTACATCACATCAATTCATTATATCACCTCAATTCACTACATCACCTCAATTCATTACATCACATCAATTCATTACATCACATCAATTCATTACATCACCTCAATTCATTGCATCACCTCAATTCATTATATCACCTTAATTCATTACATCACCTCAATTCATTATATCACCTTAATTCATTACATCACCTCAATTCATTACATCACCTCAATTTACTACATCACCTCAATTCATTACATCACATCAATTCATTACATCACATCAATTCATTACATCACATCAATTCATTACATCACCTCAATTCACTACATCACCTCAATTCATTACATCACATCAATTCATTACATCACATCAATTCATTACATCACCTCAATTCATTGCATCACCTCAATTCACTACATCACATCAATTCATTACATCACATCAATTCATTACATCACATCAATTCATTACATCACATCAATTCATTATATCACCTCAATTCATTACATCACATCAATTCATTATATCACCTCAATTCATTACATCACATCAATTCATTATATCACCTTAATTCATTACATCACCTCAATTCATTACATCACCTCAATTTACTACATCACCTCAATTCATTACATCACATCAATTCATTACATCACATCAATTCATTACATCACATCAATTCATTACATCACCTCAATTCACTACATCACCTCAATTCATTACATCACATCAATTCATTACATCACATCAATTCATTACATCACCTCAATTCATTGCATCACCTCAATTCACTACATCACATCAATTCATTACATCACATCAATTCATTACATCACATCAATTCATTACATCACATCAATTCATTATATCACCTCAATTCATTACATCACATCAATTCATTATATCACCTCAATTCATTACATCACATCAATTCATTATATCACATCAATTCATTACATCACATTAATTAATTATATCACATCAATTCATTATATCATGTTAATTCATTATATCACATCAATTCATTACATCACGTTAATTCATTATATCACATCAATTCATTATATCATGTTAATTAATTATATCACATCAATTCATTACATCACATTAATTAATTATATCACATCAATTCATTATATCATGTTAATTCATTATATCACATCAATTCATTACATCACATTAATTATATCACATCAATTCATTATATCATGTTAATTCATTATATCACATCAATTCATTATATCACATCAATTCATTACATCACATTAATTAATTATATCACATCAATTCATTATATCACGTTAATTAATTATATCACATCAATTCATTACATCACATTAATTAATTATATCACATCAATTCATTATATCACGTTAATTAATTATATCACATCAATTCATTACATCACATGTTAATTCATTACATCACGTTAATTCATTATATCACATGCTAATTCATTACATCACATCAACGCATTACATCACGTGTTAATCCATTACATCACATCAACTCATTATATCACGTTAATTAATTATATCACATCAATTCATTACATCACACGTTAATTCATTACATCACGTTAATTCATTATATCACATGCTAATTCATTACATCACATCAATTCATTACGTCACATGTTAATTCATTACATCACATGTTAATTCGTTACATCACGTGAATTAATTATATCACATGCTAATTCATTACATCACATCAATTAATATGTCACATCAATTCATTACATCACATGTTAATTCATTATATTACATCAATTAATACATCACATCAATTCATTACATCACATAGATTCATTACATCACATCAATTCATTACATCACATGTTAATTCATTATATCACATCAATTCATTACATCACATGTTAATTCATTATATCACATCAATTCATTACATCACATGTTAATTCATTATATCACATCAATTCATTACATCACATGTTAATTCATTATATTACATCAATTCATTACATCACATGTTAATTCATTACATTACATTTATCTGACTCTTTTATCCAAAGCGACTTACAATAAGTTCATTTCAACATGAGGGTTCAAAACCAGAACAACAGGAAGAAAGAAAATATAATTTCTTCAAGAAAGACAAACTACAAAGTTCTATCAGTAAGTTCCATGTTAAGATACCAAAGTTCTACTGTTCAAGGTAAAGGAGGAGGAGGAAGAGAAGGAGGAGGAAGAGAAGGAGGAGGAGGAGGAGGATAATGAGGAGGAGGAGGAGGAGGTGTGTTTTTAGTTTGTGGTGGAAGATGTTCAGAGTTCCTGCTGTCCTGATGTCGGTGGGGAGCTCATTCTACCATTTAGGAGCCAGGACAGAGGACGAGGAGGAGAAGGAGGACGAGGAGGAGCGGAGGAGGAAGAGGAGCAGAGTGAATGGGCTGGGGTGTAAGGTTGGACCATGTCCTGGATGTAGAGGAGGAGGAGGAGCGGAGGAGGAGGAGGAAGAGGGGAGGAGGAGGAGCGGAGTGAACGGGCTGGGGTGTAAGGTTGGACCATGTCCTGGATGTAGAGGAGGAGCAGAGGAGGAGGAGCAGAGTGAATGGGCTGGGGTGTAAGGTTGGACCATGTCCTGGATGTAGAGGAGGAGGAGGAGGAGCAGAGTGAACGGGCTGGGATGTAAGGTTGGACCATGTCCTGGATGTAGAGGAGGAGGAGGAGCAGAGTGAACGGGCTGGGATGTAAGGTTGGACCATGTCCTGGATGTAGAGGAGGAGGAGGAGGAGCAGAGTGAACGGGCTGGGATGTAAGGTTGGACCATGTCCTGGATGTAGAGGAGGAGGAGGAGCAGAGTGAACGGGCTGGGATGTAAGGTTGGACCATGTCCTGGATGTAGAGGAGGAGGAGGAGGAGCAGAGTGAATGGGCTGGGGTGTAAGGTTGGACCATGTCCTGGATGTAGAGGAGGAGGAGGAGCGGAGGAGGAGGAGGAAGAGGGGAGGAGGAGGAGCGGAGTGAACGGGCTGGGGTGTAAGGTTGGACCATGTCCTGGATGTAGAGGAGGAGCAGAGGAGGAGGAGCAGAGTGAAGGGGCTGGGGTGTAAGGTTGGACCATGTCCTGGATGTAGAGGAGGAGCAGAGGAGGAGGAGCAGAGTGAAGGGGCTGGGGTGTAAGGTTGGACCATGTCCTGGATGTAGAGGAGGAGGAGGAGCGGAGGAGGAGGAGGAAGAGGGGAGGAGGAGGAGCGGAGTGAACGGGCTGGGATGTAGGGTTGGACCATGTCCTGGATGTAGACTGGATCCGATCTGTTCGCAGCACGGTACGAAAGTACCAATGTTTGGAAACGGATGAAGGCAGCTACTGGTAACCAGTGAAGGGAGAAGAGGAGGAGGAGAAGGAGGAGGAGGAGGAGGAGCTGCTCTCTCCACATGTAGTCGGGCTCGTTTATCCGGACCGGTACCAGTACATGTAACCGAGAGGGTCGGTGATTGTAACGTTACACCGGAGTACAACAACAAGCCTCATTAATGTGAGGACTAGATGTCCTCTGGTCCATGTTCACCATCACCCCGACATGTAAAATACAGAGTTACATATATTATAGTTTCTTATCGGAGCTTTATTGAGACGCATAAAATAATTTGCGGTCATCGGAACATTTTCCTCTGAACTCTGCTGTGAGCTCAATAGAAGCTAATTAGCACGTTAGCTCCCATTTCATGAAAATAAAGTTATTCTACACCGAATAAAATCACATTAGCGGTTTGAACCGCAGATTAAATATAGCAGAGTTACTGTGGAAAAGTTATCTGGTATAATTATAACAAGCACACAGAACTTAGGCTGAGTGGTGGACTGCTGTTTGGGGCGGCCGGGGACCCGGCCGACGGCGGCGGACACGGTCGGTGGCGGCGGACGGTGCCGGTGCGACCGGGAGACGAACGGCCGTGAGGGTGAAGCTCGGTTCGGCTCCGCCCTACAGGAGGAGCGGTGCGTCCGTGAACTCCGTCCGTCTCCGGTGGAAGTTGGTGAAACTATCCTGTGAAATGGTCCCTGCAGCTGTTGGTGTTGATGCAAAGCTCTCCATCAGCGAGGCTCTTGACAAAATCAATCCACCTCTTTTTCTTTTCTTCATCAGTAGGACATTTAAACAGCGATGCTTTGGAGGTTCTTGCTTCCAGGAAAGATTCCCGTGCGGGTGGAGGGAGACGTCCTGTAGCAGCTGATGTACAATAACAATCTGACGACGGCAGGAGTAGAACTGAAGTCCAGTGGGAGGAGCTATTATGTAAATGAGCTGCAGGCTTTTATAGTGTTTCACCGTGAGAGGAGGAGCCATACAGAAGGTTATAGAAACCGGCTGTGAGCTAGCTCGGTGACGTACTGAAGCTAGCTTTTAGCCCCGCCTACAAAAACCTGAGCTGAAGATGGATGAGAAACTGTTTCACGATCTAACTCCACATTTCAGTGTGACGGTTTTCAAACTTTGTACATGCTTTCAGCAACTCATTTCACACGTACATGATGTACTGAGAACCAAATCTTGGAATTTGCTTTACAGCATCTTTAAAGGACAAAGGACTGTTTGAATCAGGTCATGGAGAAAAACGGGATCAAACAACCTGATGACGCGTTCCGTTCGTTTCTAATTTTGTATTTTAAATGTTTTGGGGATGTTTTCTGTGAAGGTCAAAATTGGGATTTCTTGGATTTGTTTTGAGGTTGACTTGTATATGAATCCTTGTGTATGTTTTTTGCCTCAGCACCCGTACCGTAACACCACAGATCGTCACGCACTTACAATCCTAGCAGCAGTTAGCTGGACCGGGTTTTAAAACATGATGGCCCACCGGACTGCAGTCCGGCACACGGTGCTACTATCTTAGAAACACTAAACTGAGGAGATCTGCTGAAAAAAAGAACTCCATGGACACGTTTCTGTTTTGTTTGTTTGGTATTTATTCAGTTTGAGAAATCCCACCATCTCGAGTAATCTTCTCACACTAACGAAAAGTTTCATGTTTTGAGAGTGACTTGCTCCACATTATGAAAACATTTTGATTATGTATTTGATTTAGTTGGTAACTTGTTTTGTGCTTAAACGTCATCATTGGCAGGACAGCGATGCGGTCAGGACCAAGGCGCCTGGGTAATAATGCATAAGTACTTGAATTACATCACATCTCTGAAAGCTTCTATTTATTAGGGGCGGCACGGTGGTGCAGTGGTTAGCACCGTCACCTCACAGCAAAAAGGTTCTGGGTTCGAATCCGGTCCTGGGCCTTTCTGTGCGGAGTTTGCATGTTCTCTCTGTGCTTGCGTGGGTTCTCTCCGGGTTCTCCGGCTTCCTCCCATCATCCTAAAACATGCACCTCAGGTCAGGTTACCTGGCGCCGCGCTAGTGGCAGCCTGCTGCAGCAGCTCCCCCCTGAGAGCCCCCCTGCTGTAGTGAAGAAACTTCCCCTCGGGGATTAATAAAGTGTATAAAATCAAATCAAAAATCAAATATTGGATTATAATGAGTCAAACCAAAGCTTGTCCTATTTCAGTGGCAGCCATGTTTCATTCCGATGAACTTTAATTGATGTTGGTCCTTTGACCTTCGAGCACAGGACGGTTTCTCCAACCGATGTCTCGCCTCCACCTTGTGATGATTGGAGGATTCATCATGGCTGCTGGCTCCCAGCTGAAAGGCTATTATCTTTCATACAAACTGATGTCCCTTCTGTGTGTGTGAGGGAGGTCGCCGCGGTGACAGAATCAAGTTCCCACCCTGCTATCGACCGCCGCGGGGCGCAGCTTCCTGCAGCAGACGCAACATTAATAAAGCTTTCGCTCAGCATCGTCTCTCAGATGGGAATCTTGAAGGAGGGAGACGGTGAGAGACGGAGGGGAGGAAGTCTTTCCGATATCTATGAATCATCGCTCCTCCCTCCCCCCAAAAAGCAATTTTTCATAAACAGGAGGTTTCCAGTAGGAGCCGGCATCTCTCCGTTGATTTATCTGTTGGATCAGGGCGGTGGGGTGTCATCCTCCTCTGATGTCAGGAATGTCACACGGCTGGTTTGATAATATATTTATTGAAGAATTGATCACAACTGGGCTAATATACATGGATGTGACCTTAGGAGGGAATTCTGATAAATAATTCAATCCATAAATACACATAAGACAAAACATTATGACTACTCACAGATGACATGAATAATGGTGATTATCTGGTTTTGGGATTTAATAGTAAATTTACAGCAGGTTGTTGCTGATATATGAGACATCGTAACTTCCAGAACGTAAAAGGATCTGTTGCAACATCAAACAAACCTGACGATACTACGTCCCGCCCACCGATAGCTGTAACCTGACTGCACCACAGGCCTGTCAATCAAACAGACACGCCCCCAAAAACAGGTCTTCTTGAATCTTCTTTTCTAATGAATGAGGGATTATTTTCAGATGGACCTCCAGAAAACTAAGAAGAAGGAGTGACTTTAGCTAACAACACCGAGATAACTGATGGGACACATTTTATTCACTTTGGATTTGATGAGAGAAGTTGAATGGGAGTCTATGGAGCCGGAGGCTTTTTGGAGCCGACCTCTAGTGGCACTCGCTGGTATTGCAGCTGAAGACACTTCTGGATCTGAACCATTTTACAGACCTGAAGCTACGAACTCTTTTATATCCAGTCTGTGTTTTTAGCTTTTAAATATATTCTGTTTTAGTTTGATCATTTATTAATTAATTCCTTTTTTGTACGTCATAACTAATGTACAGGTTTGGGGCAGTTTCAGTAGGTTTTTATAAAAACAACAGAGACAATTAAAGCAAACAAACAATAAACAGGTCAAAAACAAACAATAAACAGGTCAAAAACAAACAATAAACAGGTCAAAGACAAACAATAAACAGGTCAAAGACATGTAACAAGTCCTGCGTTACTGATGGTGGGTTGCTCCGACAAAACACACCCCAGCCACAGATCTCCGCTTTAACAGTGTTTATTTACACCAAATCCATCCCGGTCGCCGTGCCCGCTCTGCTGCCGTGCCCCCCAGCGCTGGTCACGTCCCTCTGCCTTCACTCTCTCCAGCCTCCTTCTCCCTGCTCACTTTATAGGAGAGAGATCATTAGTCCACATTCGGCTCAGCTGTGCTCATTACACCTTCCCAGCACCGTTCCCTGAACAACTCCCCCACTCTCTCCCCTCTGCAGCTGAGCTAAAACCACACCCCGCCACCACAACAAACAATAAGCAGGTCAAAAACAAACAATAAACAGGTCAAAAACATACAATAAACAGGTCAAAAACAAAGGTGCAGCCCTGAAAAGGTCAGATTTAAATAACTGATCGGATCTACTGATGTCCCATCAGTAAATCGATCAACGTGTCTGATCAACAGACAGCCCCCCCACCTCCTTTATACATCGCAACTGGATCACAATACCAGCATAGTCAAAATTAAATGGCCATCATTATCCAGATACAGATCACATGTTCGTACCAGTGTGTGTCGCGGACACCTGGAACAAAAACAATAATATGAAATGAAACTGAATGTGCAATTAGATATTAAAAACACGGAACAAATATCGAAAGAAAACGACTTTAATTTCACTCAGTAATTAAAAATAAAACCTAAATGAATGCAGTTTGAAAATGTGAATCGTGTTTTATTCCTTATTAACAGCATGTTTCTTTCAGCGCTTGAAATCAATACGCTGAATAATTTTTGCATTCACAACTGTTGCAAAAACAATGAATTTGAAACGAATGATTATTCTGATCTCTGCGAATCTCGATGAGATGTGTAAACAAAAATATATTTCATGATATGATATAAAAAAAAAAAAAAATTGTATTTTTTCCCATTTCTGGGTGCTTCAAACATATTAAAACTAAACATCCAGCTATGAATCTACATTGCACGTTTCCTGCAGAAGATAACATCGAACTTCACAAGTCTCAGTATCGGCCTGTGAGAAGTCGTATCAGTCGGCGCCTCCAGTTTCAGAGTAAACAGCAGCCGTGTTCCTCCATAAACATTTATTACACGCTGTCTGCTCGTGACAAACCGCAACATGCAAGGCTGCAGAGGCTAATGGGATCGCACCATATGGGCCTACATACTGTACTGCACACATTCATCTTGCATGGAGGTTTTTTTTCCTTATTTGGTTTTTATTTTTGATGAAATGCATTGACTTTTCCACTCGACAAACATCTCCCCTAAGCTCCCTAACCCTTCCTCCTCAGCAGACAAACAGGGAAGAGCAGAGAAATGAAGTAGATTTGTTTGTTTGTTGTCTCTCTGCATCCCCGCAGGCCAACCGGGGTTTGAAGGAAACCCGTCTCAGACCTTTCCGGAGAAACAGCTCATGTCAAAGATGGTGTTATCCCCCCCCCCCCCCCCCGGGCTGCAGACAGACAACTGAATCCAAGGCTTTAGAGTAAAACACTGAGGTCTAATAGTAACTGTTTTACTGGCTGTAAACATTGATCATCCTACTTGTCCAACACTTTGAGAGCTGGAAGAACAGCACGCTGAAGGCTACAATGGTTTGATGTGAGAGAAAGAGCAGTTCGAAGGTAAGAAGATTGCATCGATCTCCTTAGAGGCCAGAGGGAGAGATGGAGAGAAGCACCTCCGTTCTTTGTACATCATCTTTCACCTTTTAACCCGATGTGGGAGTTTGGGTTGAAATAGAGGAATGGAGAGAGGGGAGGGAAAAGACCCGGATAATTTCTTCTGTGCTCCTCTGCTGGTGTTCGTGCAGCAACGGGCCAGAAACTCTTATCGTAAACGGTGAAAGACCGACAGAAACATTTTTCATCAGCAGAAAAGAACTCAAGGAGAATCAGAACCGGTCCCAACAAACACCTAATAAGACCCGACGAGTCAGAACTGGTCCCAACAAATACTGTCCATGACTTTGTCTGCAGCACAAAGTAGGAAATGAAAACAACAAACAAATAAAGGGAAAAAAAAGATGTTTAACAATGTTTCTCAACGTTCAACAACGTTTACCAATGTTTATCAACATCTAACAATGTGTACCAACATTTAACAACGTTTACCAGCATTTGTTAACATTTAAAGGTGTTTACCAATGTTTATCAACATTTAACAACGTTTACCAACATTCAACAACGTTTACCAACATTTAGCAACATTTAACAATATTTACCAACATTTATCAACGTTTAACATTTAACAACCTTTACCAACATTTATCAACATTTACCAATGTTTATCAACATGTATTAACATTTAAGAACGTTTAGCAATTTTGACCAACATTTAACCATGTTTATCAACATTTAATAATGTTTTATAAACATTCAACAATATCTAACAATGCTTATCAACATTTGTCAACATTTAACAACATTTACCAACGTTTACCAACGTTTACAAATATTTAGCCACAACAGAAGCACATAAACCAAAGAAACACCACATCAGGAAAAAAGACAAAATACTTGAGGTCCGACGACTGATGGAGATGAAGCCTGCAGAGGAACACGGCGCACACGTGACGGACTGCGTTCACTGGAACATGCAGGTCAAACTGACATGTTAGGTCAGGCCGTTACGAAGTCCTGCCTCTCCCCGTTTGTTGCAACACCAAGTAGAAAACGGGTCGGTGTCTCCGCAGCCTTGTTGTTGATGAGTGTCTGTGTGCAGTGGGAGGCTGCTGATGGAGGCGATGTCCCTCCACACACTGATAATTCAGTGATCACACACACCGACTGATGATGGTGTCAGCCTGCCTGTCAGGACAATGGAGGGCAAATAAACATCCATACCTTTTATCAAAGTGCACATGTACCAATTCGTAAATCACACACAAACATCATACGATGTTTTTTCCAAAAAGGATTTTTTAAAACCATGTATCACAAATGTTATTATCCAATCATACTCAATCAAATATCTTCAGATTCAGCAGGAGGCAGCAGTGATCACACCTGAGAAGGTCAGTGTCATGTTGAAGTAACAGCGTTACATGGTGAATCTTTTTGGGATGAGTGAGAGATGTGAAGGATGTAAACAGGATGTGCACACGAGGTGAAGTATTTCCAGATGATGGAGGGACTGACGTGATAGAGTTTGATAAACAGCACCAGTTATCATCTTTAGTTAATTCGGTGTCTCTGAAATAAACGGCCAAATTGAAACAGAAATCCACACGATTCAGCGTATATGAAGCTGCAGGAGTCTCTGAACCAGGTGACCACATGTTTGACGGTAAAATGAGTGTGAGTGTGTTTGTGACCATGCGTGCCTGGAGGGACTCGGACCGTCATTAGTGGAAGCTGTCGGCTCGCAGATAGTTTGAAAGAGAATTTGAAGTTCATCTAAATTTGTTTTAATTTTGGATTTAAGTAAAGAAGCTCGGCTTCGGGAGGCAGAGGGAGGGAGAGGGAGAGAGAGAGAGAGGGAGAGAGGGAGGGAGAGAAAGAGAGAAGGAGGGAGGAGAGACTCATTTTATGAGTCATTATCTTTAATGAAAAGTTGTAATAAAACTAAATGTAATATATGCCCATCACTTAGACTTAATTTGGTTTCTTTTATTCTTAAATGTTATGAAGAAATAACAAAGGCATGCTGGGAGATGTTAACTAAACAACAACTTGTTGAATACTGTTGCTCAAAACCCAACGAATGAACACTGAAATATTACATTTCTTGAAATATTCCACGCAAAGATATTCCACACAGATATTCCA
Source organism: Brachyistius frenatus (assembly GCF_029030835.1). Lineage (NCBI taxonomy): Eukaryota > Metazoa > Chordata > Actinopteri > Embiotocidae > Brachyistius > Brachyistius frenatus. The sequence continues at coordinate 204,963 of NW_027210956.1, forward strand.
CACAAAGATATTCCGAAAGATATTCCACACAGATATTCCACACAGATATATTCCACACAAAGATATTCCACACAGATATTCCACACAAAGATATTCCGAAAGATATTCCACACAGATATTCCACACAGATATATTCCACACAAAGATATTCCACACAGATATTCCACACAGAGATATTCCACACAAAGATATTCCACACAGATATTTCCACACATATATTCCACACAGATATATTCCACACAGATATTCCACACAGATATTCAACACAAAGATATTCCACAGAAATATTCCACACAGAGATATTTCACACAAAGATATTCCACACAGAGATATTCCACACAGATATTCAACACAGATATATTCCACACAGATATTCCACACAGAGATATTCCACGCAGATATTCCACAAATATATTCCACACAGATATTCCACACAGAGATATTCCACACGCAGATATTCCACATAAATATATTCCATGCAGATATTCCACACAAATATTCCACACAGAGATATTCCACACAAAGATGTACCACAAAGATATTTCACACAAATATATTCCATGCAGATATTCCACACAAATATTCCACACAGAGATATTCCACACAAAGATGTACCACAAAGATATTCAACACAGATATATTCCACACATATATTCCACACATATATTCCACAGAGATATATTGCATGCAAAGATATTCCACAGTTATTCCAGACAGATATTTCACACAAAGATATTCCACACAGATATTCCACACATATATTCCACTCAGATACATTCCACACATATATTCCACAAATATATTCCACATATATTCCACACAAAGATATTCCACACAGATATTCCACACAGATATTCCACAAATATATTCCACAGATATTCCACACAGATATTCCACAGAGATATTCCACACAGATATTCTACACAAAGATATTCCACACAGATATTCCACACAAAGATATTCCACACAGAGATATTCCACACAGATATTCCACACAGATATTCCACACAGATATTCCACACAGATATTCCACACAAAGATATTCCACACAAAGATATTCCACACAGATTCCACAGAGATATTCCACACAGATATTCCACACAGATATTCCACACAGATATTCCACACAGATATTCCAAACAGATATTCCACACAGATATTCAACACAAAGATATTCCACAAATATATTCCACACAGATATTCCACACAGATATTCCACAGATATTCCACACAGATATTCCACAGAGATTTTCCACACATATGTTACACAAATATATTCCACACAGATATTCCACACAGATATATTCCACACAGATGTTCCACAAATATATTCCACACAGATATTCCACACAAAGATATTCCACAGAGATATTCCACACAGATATTGCACACAGAGATATTCCACACAAAGATATTCCACACAGATATATTCCACACAGATGTTCCACAAATATATTCCACACAGATATTCCACACAAAGATATTCCACAGAGATATTCCACACAGATATTGCACACAGAGATATTCCACACAGAGATATTTCACACAAAGATATTCCACACAGAGATATTTCACACAAAGATATTCCACACAGATATTCCACACAGATATTCCACAAATATATTCCACACAGATATTCCACACAGATATTCCAGAGATTTTCCACACAGATGTTCCACAAAGATATTCCACACAGAGATATTCCACATGAAGATATTCCACACAGATATTCCACAAAGATATTCCACACAAAGATATTCCACACAGATATATTCCACACCGATATTCCACAAATATATTCCACACAGATATTCCACACAAAGATATTCCACAAAGATATTCCACACAGATATTCCACACAAAGATATTCCACACAGATATTCCACACACAGAGTTCCACAAATATATTCCACACAGATATTCCACACAGATATTCAACACAGATATATTCCACACAGATATTCCACAAATATATTCCACACAGATATTCCACACAGAGATATTCCACACAGATATTCCACAAATATATTCCACACACATTATATTCCACAGAGTTACACAAATATATTCCACACAGATATTCCACACAGAGATATTCCACACAAAGATATTCCACACAGATATTCCACACAGAGATATTCCACACACAAAGATATTCCACACAGAGATATTCCACACAGATATTTCACACAAAGATATTCCACACAGATATTCCACACAGATATTCCACAAATATATTCCACACAGATATTCCACAAATATATTCCACACAGATATTCCACACAGATATTCCACAGAGATTTTCCACACAGATGTTCCACAAATATATTCCACACAGATATTCCACACAGAAATATTCCACACAAAGATATTCCACACAGATATATTCCACACAGATGTTCCACAAATATATTCCACACAGATATTCCACACAAAGATATTCCACAGAGATATTCCACACAGATATTGCACACAGAGATATTCCACACAGAGATATTCCACACAGAGATATTCCACACAAAGATATTCCACACAGATATTCCACACAAAGATATTCCACAGAGATATTCCACACAGATATTGCACACAGAGATATTCCACACAGAGATATTTCACACAAAGATATTCCACACAGAGATATTTCACACAAAGATATTCCACACAGATATTCCACACAGATATTCCACACAGAGATATTCCACTCTGAACTGAGGTTGGAACAGGGAATACTTTCACATCCGATCACCTCGATCACACGTTGGAGCCGGGTGGACCTCTGACATCATAAATGACATCATTATACCAATTATGATCTGAGTAAAAGTTCTGTTGCTATAGTTTGCTCCTTTGTGCTCTCAGTTGATTCAGAACAGGTTGATGCTTTTTAAACACCTTTTTAAAAACCTTCCTTCCTCTGTGATGAGTTTGTACAAGCACAGTGAAGTTTCTCACCTTTACCTCTCGAATCACTTCATTTTCAGAGAACCCAAAGAATAAAATGCATCAAAGCTTTTAGTCTTTTTTGTTTTGTTTTTTTTGTTACAGTAGAAGATGGTGAATGTTAATGTTGACGCGATATAACTTTTCTTAAACGATAGCTGCCATCCTCAGCACTGACGCTGCTACATTATTCTACGACTGCTTCGGCTGACGTGTCGTTGTGTCGGAGGAGCAGATGGAGGGAGCGGTGAGGCGGTCCTGAGTGTGTCGGACCGGTCAGACACACAAACACCATTTAAAGGTCCGTTCATGTCGGCTGTCACATTTTTTGGTAAATGTCAGTGACTGAGCTCCAGATTGGGAAGAGCTGCTGCCCACGCTGCTCGTTGTGTAATTAGAGAGGAAGAACAGGAGAGAAGCAACACATCAGAGCTGCATTCACCAACTGTGTGTGTGTGTGTGTGTGTGTGTGTGTGTGTGTGTGTGTGTGTGTGTGTGTGTGTGTGTGTGTGTGTGTGTGTGTGTGTGTGTGTGTGTGTCCAAATCCTTGCATGGATATTTGCATCTGTATGTGTAGCTCCAATTAAACAGCCAGCACGACATGTATATTGTAGAACACACACACACACACACACACACACACACACACACACACACACACACACACACACACACACACACACACACACACACACACACACACACACACACACACACACACACACATTCTCTCGTTACCTGGATGTGGAGCAGCTTTTCAGAGTAAAATTGAGCACACAAACAAACACCCAGCGTGGCTCCTCCCACTCTGTCCTGCAGCTACAAACACACTTGTGCATATCATCACACAAACACACTCCGTCTTTTGTTTTCTGCTCTTCGTTTCATGTCCTGTTTTTTTCAACAATATCCACTAACTTTGTACGATGACGGCATGCTAACATATATCTTTGATTCTTTGTTTTCTGGAACTAAACTTCTACTTATTAAAGATGTTTTGTTAAAAATCTCCACTTCAGAAGCTCTTCTCTTCTCCTAACACTCTGCAGCCTGAAGCTTTTTACAGACCAGTTTCTACTTATGTCATTCATAGCCGGTTTTATGTAACATTTTCCATATGCTGCTAACTTTTGGTCCGTGTAGGAGAAATCTACAGACACAAACACACAAAGTTCAGCCAAATAAAAAGATAAATAAAAATGTGTATTTTGGACCTTTTTCTTAAAATCTGAAAGAAGACATGTTGTGGATGGAAGATAGCCCTAAGACAACCCTTTAAGAAATCATGGATAAACATAAAATAAGTCTAACCTTGTAATATTTCAGCCTCAGCACAAATGTGGGAGCTATCTAAAAGCTATTTCTGTGAACAGATTAGAAATCAGCGAAGAGCTCCTGCTGTGGGCACAAAGTGTGAGCTGACCGGAGTTATTAAAGGTATCAGGTGGCTGCCTGAGTTTAAAAGGGATATATGGAATAAAATTAGCATGTGCGGTAATGCTGGTCCTGGTTATTACCAAGTAAATCACTTGCTTTTATTTTCTCTCCTTGTGAAGCAGATTTCTATTAAAAAAAACCTCATAATGGAGGCGACAATCTGGAGCTCACGGAGGAAACTGATGTCCTCATGTGGGAGGCGAAGAATCACCAGCACCTTAAATTCAATTAGCTCGGGAGGAGAAAACACATTTTCTCATTGCATTTCCACTAACAGTTCATAAACTGTAAGAAACACTTTAGTGATGTGAGGCACAAAGCAGAACTGGGAGGACCGGAGTGGAGGACAATAACCCACCATCATTAATCTGCTCTGAGCAGGCGAGGGAGGTGGTCCAAGTGGTGCTTGACCGGAAAATAGCGCCAAGCCTCTTGATGACTGGCTCACCTCGACCCTCAACCTCTGATCCTGGTTCTGTTAACAGATGCTCCGCCCACCTCTGAACCTGGTTCTGTTAACAGATGCTCCGCCCCCTTCTGATCCTGGTTCTGTTAACAGATGCTCCATCCACCTCTGATCCTGGTTCTGTTAACAGATGCTCCATCCACCTCTGATCCTGGTTCTGTTAACAGATGCTCCGCCCACCTCTGATCCTGGTTCTGTTAACAGATGCTCCGCCCCTTTCTGATCCTGGTTCTGTTAACAGATGCTCCATCCACCTCTGATCCTGGTTCTGTTAACAGATGCTCCGCCCACCTCTGATCCTGGTTCTGTTAACAGATGCTCCGAAATAACAACTATTTTGGTACAAATGAAATGAATCATGGAATAACAATGAAATAAACATGTTTTTATAATTTTTTAAAAATTATTTCACAAATTGTTGGTTCATTTATATATTTATATATGCTACTTAAGCATATGATTGTGATGATTCAGTTCATTTAATATTGAACCCTTTAGAGTTCCAGCTATAGTGAGTGTCCTATGTGACTCAGAAGACCGTTGTGAGGCTGAAATTAATTCATGCGTCCATTAATGAACAATAATCAACTCTGTTGATCCATTTCAGACACTGGATGTTCTGCTGCGACATAATGAGGCTGAGGTCTGGGTCAGTTATTATATCTGTCACGTGAACAAACAGCAGAACAGCTGCAGCACGAGGCCTCGGACACCGACACTGCTGCTGGAGAGGTGGAAATAAAACTTCACAGCATGTAACGTAACTTGGAAAATAGTGCAGCTGAACGATTCCACCTACACAAGCAGGAAGCAGCTAGAAGCAGGTTGTAATGACGTGAAGTGCATTAAAATCACCTTTGTGTTTTTAAAGCATTTTAAACTATTCGTAGAGCGAGGAAAGAAGCCGTTAAACTAAATCCAGATCTTGACTTTAATTACATGTGTGCTTTTACTAACACACTTCATCAGAAGAGGTTTCCCTCATTTTACCTAATTAAAACTGTTTAATGGTTTAATTATTACCATTATTATTAATTAATGTGATTCAGAAGCATACAGTCCTGTCTGAGTCATATTTGTCTACTAATGGCTGTGTGGGAAACTGCAGGTATTTGACACCATATTTTTAATATCTAGCATTTGATAAAAAAAAATATCTGACCTTCAATGGCTTTTTTTTTTCAACTATGAAAAGGAAGATAATCCAGAAATCCAATTTATAATTAAATACAAGGTGCATGTAGAGACGTATTGAGATATTGTTTATTGTAGAAGGAACTCTGAAATCAGCGATTGTGAAATATAGTGGAATTCCAAATACAATAAGGGTGCAACAGCAAAGCAGTACAATGAGTTGTTCCTGGTTGTAATTAATAAGAAGTTATTATTTCATTTAAGTGACCAAGCCAGAAATGTTAATGAGTTCAGGAGGAGCAGCAGAAGTTTCTTTAATTGGGTTTCAGATTCCTGTCAGAGTTCATGTGTTCACCAAAGACCTTCCAGCTCCAAATGTTTTTGGTTCAATGAGAAATTAATCAAAAAAACACCTTCAGTTCAATGGATGACGATGTTTATTGTCATTATTAAAAAGTGAGTCGCCTCGTTCCATGTCGGAACAGTTGTCCTGAAGATTTTGTGCCAGTTTTATATAATTAGTTATACGTGTGTGTTCAATAAAACCTGTGTGTGTGTGTGTGTGTGTGTGTGTGTGTGTGTGTGTGTGTGTGTGTGTGTGTGTGTGTGTGTGTGTGTGTGTGTGTGCGCGCGTGTGCATGCGCGTGTGCGTGTGTGTGTGTGTGCACTGACATTTACCAAGAAAGTGTGCAACAGTGATGAACCCGGCTCTGTAGATGTGTGTGACTGTGTACTTGTCACATAGTGGGGACTCAACTTCCCTTTGAGGACAAAATGTAACTCTTCATGATGTATACGATGAAATAATGAAGTGAAGACCTGGTTTAAGGATACGGCAGATGAGAGAATTAAAAACTGAAGAGGTCGGGGTGGATGGACGGGTCCACAAAGTCAGCACCTCCCAGTCTGAGGTTACAGTGCTCAGATGGGAAACTGTCCCAACTGAAGGAGTTTAGGCATTTTTGGGGCTCGTCCACAAGTGAGGGTTGGATGGTCGGACAGTCGAAAGGCAGAGCTTTACATTTTTACATTTATATTTGTCATCTGGCCTGGGAACGCCTCGGGATCCCGGGATGAGATGGAAGTGTTACAAACCTGCTCGACCTGCTGCCACCGTGACCTGACCCAGATTATTTTAACGCTGATCATGATCTGTCCCTCATCCTAACTTACTTTTACCATAATGCTGTAACATCATAAAAGTATTAACTACTCATTTTTCAACAGTAATTTTTCATAATTTCTCTGAGGCTAATCTGCTGCCGCTTGTACAGTCACATGAATCAGGGACAAACAGCTACAGTACAGCATGAGGTCAACACTCATTAGACCAAACCTGGAGTTTCTAACATGTTACAGACACCAGGAAGGACATCCAAACGAAGCGTACTCAGGTAACTGACCACTAGGTGTCACTAGCCTGCTATTACCAGACCCAACTGGGACAGAAAGGGCCGGGTCACGATCTGTTGGAGATTGTTTCCAGTCATTGCATCCTGTCGGATCTCAGGTTAACTTTATAACTACCGGAGCAGCCTGTGACCGGTCTTGTGTGGTCCAGACTGAACCCTGTGAAGGACAAGACATGACATATGTTAGGATGTGTTAGCAGGAGTTTGGCACTTCAAATCTTCATCACTATCTAGTAGTATGCAGTCCTGTTCTGGGCCCACTGGGCTGAAAGCCTGTTTCCAGTGGTACAAGTCGAAGTTGATCCAAACGGGCCTCAGGGGGAAAACGCAGCAGAATTTAACCACACTGAACAGTTTAACTGTGAAACTGTCCTTTCGTTAGACATCTTTACTCAAACTGTATTTCAGCTATTATTTCCATTTCTTGGTGTTTAATGACAAACCTGATGCTGAAAAGGTTTCCCGCCTCTTCACACCTGTGATTGTCTTTATTGGCGTCTGTCAGCAGGCGATGGTGGAGAGTTACCGGCTGCTACGTCTCACAGTGGTTCTGCTCTCTGGCCTCGCCGGGTCTCTCTTAATGAAGCCACCGACAATGAGCACTAAACACACTGTCAATGAGAACCACCCCCCATCACTCAGTAGGTAATGCTCCTCCTCCTCCTCCTCCTCCTCCCTCACATCCTGAGTGAGTGTGTGTGTGTGTGTGTGTGTGTGTGTGTGTGTGTGTGTGTGTGTGTGTGTGTGTGTGTGTGTGTGTGTTATACACACTGCAGCTATTTAAAGATAACATGTTTATGAAACCTGCATTGACATGTAGAGGAAACTGTGAGGAAGTCTGCAGATAGAAGAGAATCATCTTTTACAATACGAACACACAAAGGCCTCCGACTCTGGAACGTCATTATTCGGTGTGCAGCCAGCACAGCTGATGCTAGCTGGGGTCAGAGGTCGGTAGGTCGTTGAACCGGCTTCAGACCTCTGACCAGTCTTGAGTGTTGTTGTAAGTTTATAATTTTCCAGTTTCTAGCCAGAAACCGATCAACTACTTCTTCTCTACTGACTGGTGGTGCTCTTAGCCTGCTAGCTCCAACTTTAGCATTCTCTTACTTATTGAGTTAAAACAGAGTTACCTTGAGGAAAAAGCTGCAGCGGTTCCCTCAGAATATTATTTATCATTGTCAGATTCAAAACATCCTGAACACAGGTCTGTCTCCATAAAAGTGGTGTTATAGTGCGTAGGTTCACGTCCACCATTATGTTACATTCATCAGTATGCTAAAGAAATGCAGCATGAATTTGAATAGCATGAGCTCTGCATGTGTCTGCAGCCAGCGGCTCTGTGAAGTAAAACATAATGGGGGAGCTTTCAGAAGCAAATGGTTGCCCATCTTTTGTCTGCAAATTGTTGCCTGTGTGTGTGTGTGTGTGTGTGTGTGGGGGGGGGTGGCAAGTGGGAGAGTGATGGTGTTATTAGCAGAAGCTCCATTCTCTGCAGTACAACAGTATCAAAGCAGGGTTTACATCTGAGCTGCTGAACGGGGGAGAACTGCCCCCAACGGCCGCCGTGCAGTCTGAGCTGCAGAGATCTCATCCTACCGTCCTGCAGCTACCACAGGCAGATACCACCGTATTTTAATAATATAACTTTAAATAAAATGTTCTCTAATCTCCTTAATATTCCAATATTGTTTGTTTTTTTAGGCGTCCACCATCAGGGCGTTCACAGTTTCTTCACTTTAATAAAACTGTGATAATGAGTCCATAAAGACCTGCTTGGAACAGGAAATTCATCTCAGTGAAGGTCTTACAGCCTTTATAGTTGCATCATTGTATGATCTTCAGATGCTGTTGGCACGACATGATGTTTGATTGTTCAGCAACATCAACAACTCATTTCAAAGTTTGCTTTAATGAAGGAACCATGCTTCCTTTCAAACAGTCCAGTGTGAGCACAGAGCTCTCCAGCAGATGATTCAGTTATTGGACATAAATGCTGTAGTAGCACATGCGACTCACAACATACAATAATAAATAATATAAAAAAGTAATTCATAATGTAAAGAAATGATCTAAAACCGATGAATGCCTGGAAGGATAATTAATCATGAGAGGTAGATTTGTTTTAAGATAGACTTTATATATTAATGTATTACAAAGGCCTGAAATATTCATTCCCATAATTATGGTCCTTCAACAGCAATGCTACTTGAGTTTGGATAATTGTTGTCTGTGCCGGAGTTCATGTGAACCAGAACCAGTCAGAACTCAGCACATTGCAGTGAGGGTGGAGGTGTTTATCCTGCCAGCTAATGCTTCCACTGCTTGAAAAGGTGTTGTCCAACCACAGCCTGTTCCAAGCGTGCTCACCTGATAAGTGGACAAACGCCCGTCTCCGCTCTGATCTCTCTCTAAAACCTCTCCGTGTTTTTGTATTTTTGACACGAGGAATCGTACAAATGGAGGCGCCGCACACCTTCTGACAGCCTCACTACAAAGGCAGTCGGGGGCTCTGCTCAGCGGTACACTCGAGAAGTGACAGAGGTAGTTGTGTGAAGAATGAAAAAGGCAGAGAAAACATTCATTCTTTCACACAATGAGAGAGAAACATGAGCAGAGCGAGTCGGTCCAAGTAACCGGCAGGTTGTAGAGACGGTGAGGTGTTCAGACGGCTGTTTGACCATCTGACTGCATTAAGGAGCGTACTGGACCTGGAACCACAACCTCTAGAGACATCTGAACCATAAACCAGTAAATCCACTGGAGTCCATGAATTAATGAGGAAACGTGCACAGATGATATTCACATATTTTTGGAAAGCAAAGGAAAAATTCAGATCAAAATAAATCTCCATACAAGAAAAAGGAACCATTTAAAATCTTTAATTTGATGCTTCAAATTTAAGTTCTCTTTATGCACAACAACGACCCAGAACATCTTTATTATATTATATTATATTATATTATATTATATTATATTATATTATATTATATTATATTATATTATATTATATTATATTATATTATATTATATTATATTATTACATGGATGTGTCGTTAGCACATTTCACTTTTTATTTTTAGGCAGGGTTTGTGCTCACGCCATCGTTCCTCTGACCAGTGTGTGTCTTCAACTCAGCCAGCTGTTCACAACTGTTGTATTTTCTCATCTGCATACCGCTGACGGAGGAGAAAGTGGATCACATGGAAACAGCACTTCAGGAGTTTATTTCCAGATTGATAAGGATGAAGAATAAACCCAGATAATAGTAATAATTAAAAAAAAAAATAAAAAAAATAAAAAATCTATTTTTTTTTTTTTCAAAAAACAATGAACGCTGGTCGGAGTCTGATACAGCCGGTCGGAGTCTGATACAGCCGGTCGGAGTCTGATACAGCCGGACGGAGTCTGATACAGCCGGTCGGAGTCTGATACAGCCGGACGGAGTCTGATAGTCTGATACAGCCGGTCGGAGTCTGATACAGCCGGACGGAGTCTGATACAGCCGGTCGGAATCTGATACAGCCGGTCGGAGTCTGATACAGCCGGTCGGAGTCTGATACAGCCGGTCGGAGTCTGATACAGCTGGACGGAGTCTGATACAGCCGGTCGGAGTCTGATACAGCTGGACGGAGTCTGATACAGCCGGTCGGAGTCTGATACAGACGGTCGGAGTCTGATACAGCCGGTCGGAGTCTGATACAGCCGGTCGGAGTCTGATACAGCCGGACGGAGTCTGATACAGCCGGTCGGAGCCGGTCGGAGTCTGATACAGCCGGACGGAGTCTGATAGTCTGATACAGCCGGTCGGAGTCTGATACAGCCGGACGGAGTCTGATACAGCCGGACGGAGTCTGATACAGCCGGTCGGAATCTGATACAGCCGGTCGGAGTCTGATACAGCCGGTCGGAGTCTGATACAGCCGGTCGGAGTCTGATACAGCCGGACGGAGTCTGATACAGCCGGTCGGAGTCTGATACAGCTGGACGGAGTCTGATACAGCCGGTCGGAGCCGGTCGGAGTCTGATACAGCCGGACGGAGTCTGATACAGCTGGACGGAGTCTGATACAGCCGGTCGGAGTCTGATACAGCCGGACGGAGTCTGATACAGCCGGTCGGAATCTGATACAGCCGGTCGGAGTCTGATACAGCCGGTCGGAGTCTGATACAGCTGGACGGAGTCTGATACAGCCGGTCGGAGTCTGATACAGCCGGACGGAGTCTGATACAGCCGGACGGAGTCTGATAGTCTGATACAGCCGGTCGGAGTCTGATACAGCCGGACGGAGTCTGATACAGCCGGACGGAGTCTGATACAGCCGGTCGGAGTCTGATACAGCCGGACGGAGTCTGATACAGCCGGTCGGAGTCTGATACATCCATCCATTGAGTGGACAAACAGTAAAATATTTCCGTGCTTTCTGTTTCATGCATTTCCCCAGAGAAGCTGAAAGAAATGATGTCAGCCCGTAGTCGTGGTCGATACTGAAACAACGATACTTCAGATCCCAAATATTCCTGTTCTCGGATCGATTACCACATAAAAAGATGGCTATGTAAACTCAGTAACCCAGGGTGAATGTATATTTTATTACAAACAGGTAAAGTAACTACACTCAGCAGAAACGGTCTAAATCAGACCCAGCTGAGCTACTTCATGTCTTAGTTACAGCTCTATAAATGTGTGAACACTGAACAGACTGTTGGTGTTGTAGATGGCAGACCGTAAATGCAGTCATGCGTGGATCTTTTTCAGTTTTCAAAACACCAACAATGTACTTATGTGATGTGTGTGCAAGGACTGAGAGGAACTATGGCAACAACACAAACCTCCCTAAAAACTGAATAAAATCGTATTCTGTGTTGTGATTAAGTTTCAGAGTTTCTTCTGAGTTAGAGGACAAGAAACACTTACAGAAAAAACAGGAGTGTTGGATGCTGGTGACAGTAACGAGCAGTGCGTTAACATGTTTGAACTCCCGGTGTCCAGGAAAAAAAACACTGAGCGCTCATTGCAGAATAAACGCTCAGCACCTCATCAAGCTTTCTGGTGTTCATTAAAAACAACTCCGTATTCAGGAGAAAAAGCTTCGGAGGAGACGGCGCCCGCTAGTTGCAGTGTGTAGGCCTGTTTTGGCGCATGCTGATTGGTTCAAATGAACTGGAGGTCTACGCCCAGTAAGATGGAACGACTGCCTGAATATATAATCTGTCTACCCTCCATAGGGAACCGTTTGCAGTGACATTGGGTCTTCCTCTAGCTCAGCTTCACCAGACACAGCTCATCTTTAACAGCTGAAACTGAGTTCTGAGAGAACAATCCAGTGTTGACTATGCAGAGCGTCTGCTGCTGGTGAGTAAAACAAGCGTTTTGATTGGAGTTACTTCCAAATGAACACATTTGAACACATATTTTACTTTTGTAAAGCACAAACTGCACTTGTAATTCTGCAGACCTGATTCAGGGATTTTTGGAAATGAGTTTCAATTTTAAAGTGTGATCAGTTGTGAAAAAAGGATAAAACAAGGTTGAAAATTTCTGATCAAACCGGCGCACATGAAACCTGAGAGAGTTCCCTCTGCTGCAGAGAAGATCTTTAGAGGACCCGGTCACAACCGTCCCATCAGCAGCAGCATCATTACAGACCACAACGATGCTAAATAAGCAGCTGCCTCACAACTTTTGACTGGTATTGTGTATTTTTCCAAAAAACTTAAATTTGATTATTTTTACATACTCAAAACTCAACAGCAGTTTATTTTATATTCCCTGAACTACAGAATACAAATGGAGATATGTTTGTGAAAATGAACTCTTCATTTGCACCATTTGATTTTATAAAGTCAATCACTGCTCTATAGTGTTTCCCCGTCGTTGTGTTTTAAATTCAGCATCCTTTTTTGGGGCAATTTTGTTTAATTATACGACGTGTTAATTGAATGTTCCTATTAGTGTTTCATTCAATTTATTTAGATAGCACCATCTCATCTCCAGCATTGACTAGAATGGCAGCGATCTGGTCTGTTGGTCGTGTCAGTGTCTTTCAGCTCTTGTGTAAGACTGCAACTTAACTTCCTGTAAAATAACACTATTCTCAAAACTAAATCTATGTTTACATGCTTATAATTCCTGCATGAAAGCACAGTGGAGAGAGCAGCAGTTAAAATGTCCCCACATCTTCCTCAATTTCGAAGGATATTTGATCTACTGTATCCACACATCTACAGACATCTCTCTGCTGCCTCTGTAAAGACAGATGATATCAACGCAAATAGAAATGTAATCAAAAATAATATGCTGTCTTTGGGTTGGAAATCAAATTTCCTGCAACGTACAGAGAGGTTCATTTCCCCACTTCACGGCGGTCCGGCCCATCGGGCTGGAAGACACGAGCTCACGACTTCATCAAGGCCAACAGCACACAACCTGTCAGACCTCCCTCACAGCCGCCTTATTGCACCGCAGAGGTTATTGGTGGAAATCAATGACAACTATCTGCACCAATCCCCTCACTTTTATTTAATCCTCTCTCTAAACTTCTCGTGTTGCTATTAGAGCTCCTGCCACTGCAGAAATCTCATCACCACAGACTAATAGTGTAATCTACCAAAGCACAGTTATATCCATATCAAATCCATTACGGCTCGTCTCGTTCTGCACCGACCAACGATATCGGACAAACCAGCATCGTGGTACAAATACTATTAACTCAGCAGGGTTACGGAGTGACGGGCTGAACGCGGTTGGAGGTCCTGCGCTGCGTTGCAGATGTGAGTGGAGGTGCAGCTCCAGCAGCTGTTTTCCATCTCCACAGCCGCGGGCCTGTTGGGCTTAATGTTCACGCTGAGGGGAGCGGGCTGGTTTCTGGAACACAGACACTCACTGCTGAGTCCCTCAGTCCGTCCCGGACATATCAACAACAATAAGATTCCATATTTGATGGGAACAATTGACTATAATGCTTTTTTATTTTGACATGCAGATATATTCATGGAGTCTGAAATGTCACGTTATAGATAAACTAAAATCAGACAACAGAAGGCTGATTACCAATTATACAACCAGTAGCGCCGCCCCAGAGATCTGATTGGTCAACTGAACATCTGATATAATATGTAATATGATGTATTTTCTACTTGTTGTAGGTCTATTAAATGACCCATTTGGTGAAGTCGGGTCTCTTTTGGTCCTTTTTGGTCGCTCCGAGCACCCGTACCGTAACACCACGGATAGTCACGCACTTACAGTCCTAGAGGAGGCTAGCTGGACCGGTTTGGTTTGAACACATGACACGGAGCTAAAATGTTAAAAACACATGAGAACATGGATATCTTTGTTCATTAGATATCTTTGTTCATCAGATATCTTTGTTCATCAGATATCTTTGTTGTTCAGATATCTTTGTCCATCAGATATCTTTGTCCATCAGATATCTTTGTTCATCAATTTTATTTATATAGCGCCAAATCACAGCACAGGTTATTCCATGGCACTTAACACATTAAAGTATTTACAACAAGACTTTACAATATTATACAGAGAAACCAACAATTCAACAATTTCCACATAAGCCAGGAGGGAAAAACTCCTCTTTAAGGGAGAAAAACCTCCAACAGAGGGAAGAAAAACTCCTTTTAACAGGAAGAAACCTCCGACAGAACCAGGATCAGAGGTGGGCGGAGCATCTGTTAACAGAACCAGGATCAGAGGTGGGCGGAGCATCTGTTAACAGAACCAGGCTAAGAGGTGGGCGGAGCATCCATTAACAGAACCGGGATCAGAGGTGGGCGGAGCATCCGTTAACAGAACCGGGATCAGAGGTGGGCGGAGCGTCTGTTAACAGAACCGGGATCGGAGGTGGGCGGAGCATCTGTTAACAGAACCAGGATCAGAGGTGGGCGGAGCATCTAACAGAACCAGGATCGGAGCCGGTTGGGGTGAGAGGAGAGCAGAGAGAGAAAAGGACAGCATAGAGATAGAAGAGAAGAACTGTTGGTGGAGACGACAATCACAGAGCAGAGACATGCAGCTCCATGACGGGACATCTGGAAAAGAAAGAACAGAAACTACACGAGTGAAGGAACTGAATGGAGACAACAGATAATAAGAAGAAACTACGGGAGAGAAGAAGATGGTGAGGTATGAGTCAGTTAAAGAGTAGGAGGAAAGAAAAGAAGCTCAGCATGTAACGAGGTCCTCCAGCAGCCTCGGCCTATAACAGCATACCTAAGGGTTGGTTCAGGTCTACCTGAGCCAGCCTTAACTATAGGCTTTATCAAGAAGGAACGTTTTGAGTCTAATCTTAAAGCTAGAGAGGGTTTCTGCCCCTCCAACACAAACTGGGAGCTGGTTCCACAGGGGAGGAGCCTGAACACTGAAGCTCCGCCTCCCATTCTACTTCTGGAAACTCTAGGAACCACAAAAATATTTTAAATAAAAGGTGTAAATAGGTTTGAAAGCAGTCGGAAGTAATATTTGCTGAACAGTAGCAACAGCGGCCTCTGTGGCCACAAATGGTGATTTAAGGATTCTGGTGCATTAAATTCTACTTCATAACTGTACAGGTGTGAATTGATAAACGTAAAATCAGCAGCTATCAGGGGCCTATACTCCTAGAATCTGTGTTACGTACATAAGCAAAGACCAGGGATGTGAACAGACCAGTGGCCGAGGCCTGCAGCTCCCATTCTGGGTGTCAGATCCTCATTGACTGTTTCCACAGGCTGCTGAGGAAGGGTTATTAGGGGTGGGGAAAAAAACAATTTCCATGATTGTCGCAATTTTTTTTTGTTTTTATAGTTTTTTTGTTTTAGTTTTTTTTTAATCTCTTTTAATTCCCAAATCAATATTAATCAATTTCAACTGCTTCTTTAATCTTGGTCGGTGTGGAAAGCAGTGAGCGTTGCCATCTAGTAGATGCTGCAGGTATTTTTGGGCTGCGGCTCCACAACGAGGAGCTTAAAAAGTTGCCGCCAGTGAAAAGTGCAGTTTCACAGGAGATCCAACCTGCTTACCAACAACAGGAACTTGGAGCGGTCCTTGATCCTACTGGGTAAATGGTGCTGGTCCAGGGTGGTCTCGACCAACTGCTGGGACCTGTCGGCACTGGCGATCTTAATCCAAAGTATAACTCCCTTTACTTGGCGATGCTCGGATCAGCTGGGTGACAACTCCGGTGTGTTCATCCTATGGCCTGATTTATTTAGATTAATTTCACCAACATCTATGTTAAAAACCACCGGACCCGCCTGGTAATGCAGCGTTCCCTAACATTTAGGTTCCACAGCTCTTTGTGTTTTGTTCTCATTTTCACATCAGGGATGTTAGCGATGCTTCTCTCAGTAAACTTTCAGAATGCAGTGCAGGAGTCAGACTGGTTCAGTGTCCACAATGGTGTCCAACCTTTTAATTAAAAGGTGAGCAAAAGGACAAGTACTGAAAGTCCTGACAGACCAAACTATACGAACAGCATGTCCTTGATGTTTCTGCCAACTGTCTCTAAAGAATACAAGCTGGCTCCAAAACAAGTTTTTCGAATGTTAAAAACTCCGTATTTACCAGTAATATGTTTACTGATATTTCTCCTCTTGTAATTTGTTTCTGCAGTTTGGTAGCTTTTAAATTGAAAGATCTGAGGTTGCAGACATCCTTGATTGCACCTTTAGTTCTTCTAATTAGCAGTCTTGGCTGGTAATTATCTACCTGGGTGAGGCTACAGGCTCCGAGGGCTTATAGCTTAAACGCTAACAATGTTTTTGTTTGGTTTGGTGCACTAAGCCAACAATAAGAAGGCAGCTGCATTTATTCACCAACTGAGTCAGAAAAGCAAACACACTGCAGCCAACAGCACAGCTTTGCTACTTAATCTAAGAGTCTCCTTTCTAAGCAGACAGATCCTTAAAGAACACACGTTTCATTTAAAACCATTTCAATTAAAACAATTTCAGTTCAACAGAAATGTACAGAAAAGTCCCATTTTTATACGAATAGAATGTCGTCTTCACTTGGTCATTTTCATTGTTTCTGCTTAAAAGCATCAGTGACGGATTCACCGATGACACTCAGCAGTAACAGTAAAAGTTGCACCTGGAAAGGGATGATGCTGATGTATTACAGCAAGATGGGACCAAGACCAAACTGATTAAATGTCATGCGTCCCCCTTCATAATAATCTAAGAAATATCTTCTTTAAAGATGGAATAAAAGACTTGTTTGAGGGTTATATTTGATTTAATAATAAATATACCAATAACTCATGAATCTGGTTGTTTTATTGGTTTTCTTTTTCCACCAACAGAATTTGTTTCTATTTAATGGAGGATCCAGAAGTCACTGTTAAATTATGAAAGACAATACGAAATAGATACATTTTTCTGTTATTTCCCCAACGCAAAAAAATAAACACAGACTGCATTTTACATTTCAAACAGAATAATTTGACAATGACTTATCTCCGTGGCTGCTGGAGGCCCCTGTTGACCCTCTGCCACCGTTTATCACCGTCATGAGATGACGAGATGGTTGACAGAAAATTATTCAAATTAAATAAGAAATAAATTTAAAGACCTAAAGCTGCTAATTCTGAGGATCTGTCCAGTCAGTGAATAGCTGCAGGTGCACGGTGTGCCCAAGGAAAGATAACTGGACCCGGACCAGGACCAGAACCTGGACCAGGACCAGGACCAAGACCCGGAACAGGACCAGGACCAGGACCAGGACTGGGGTCTAGAAGGGCAGCGTACTCTCTGGCTGGAGCCGTTAGAGTGACTGAGGGAGACTTAAATCAGATGTCCACCCTCCATGATGTCAATGAAGAGCTCATCATCATGAGGAGACCGCGAGGCTGCTGGATCATGAAGGGGATGAAATGGGCTATGAGGTGGGACTCATGTTTCCATGGAGATTCATTCCTGGCTCATTTCAAAGTATATTAATGACAACTATGTGCATATGTGCAGGTCTGCTGCATCAGATCTCCTTTATATAGGATGACAAACGCAGTGTTACAGTATATCAGTGTTACAGTATATCAGCATGTTACAGTATATCAGTGTTACAGTATATCAGTGTTACAGTTTATCAGCAGTGTTACAGTATATCAGCAGTGTTACAGTATATCAGCAGTGTTACAATATATCAGTGTTACAGTATATCAGCATGTTACAGTATATCAACATGTTACACAGTATATCAATGTTACAGTATGTTACAGTATATCAGTGTTACAGTATATCAGCATGTTACAGTATATCAGTGTTACAGTATATCAGTGTTACAGTTTATCAGCAGTGTTACAGTATATCAGCAGTGTTACAGTATATCAGCAGTGTTACAATATATCAGTGTTACAGTATATCAGCATGTTACAGTATATCAACATGTTACACAGTATATCAATGTTACAGCATGTTACAGTATATCAGTGTTACAGTATATCAGTGTTACAGTATATCAGCATGTTACAGTATATCAGTGTTACAGTATATCAGCAGTGTTACAGTATATCAGCATGTTACAGTATATCAGTGTTACAGTATATCAGTGTTACAGTATGTTACAGTATATCAGTGTTACAGTATATCAGCATGTTACAGTATATCAGTGTTACAGTATATCAGTGTTACAGTATGTTACAGTATATCAGTGTTACAGTATATCAGCATGTTACAGTATATCAGTGTTACAGTATATCAGCAGTGTTACAGTATATCAGCATGTTACAGTATATCAGTGTTACAGTATATCAGTGTTACAGTATATCAGCAGTGTTACAGTATATCAGCATGTTACAGTATATCAGTGTTACAGTATATCAGTGTTACAGTATATCAGCAGTGTTACAGTATATCAGCATGTTACAGTATATCAGCATGTTACAGTATATCAGTGTTACAGTATATCAGCAGTGTTACAGTATATCAGCATGTTACAGTATATCAGTGTTACAGTATATCAGTGTTACAGTATATCAGCATGTTACAGTATATCAGTGTTACAGTATATCAGTGTTACAGTATATCAGCAGTGCAGATAATAACAAACCCACATTATTCAGACTATTCATATTCTGTTTGAGCAAAATGAAACAAAAGGAGTTAAAAATAATCCAAATTATGATTTGATTTATTCATGTTTTATCCATGTCATGTGATTAGACGTAATTCTCTTTTGGAAGTCTGATGGACTTTGTCGATTTCCAAGTTTACCACTATGATGAGAGGAAAACTTGGAAACGGACTTTTCAAAATAAGTTAATGATACCAGCCTTTCTGTTTCTGTTTCTTCCCTGATGTTCCCTCTCACCCTCCGTCTCCTCTTCCTCCCTGATGTTCACTCTCACCCTTTGTCTCCTCTTCCTCCCTGATGTTCACTCTCACCCTTTGTCTCCTCTTCCTCCCTGATGTTCACTCTCACCCTTTGTCTCCTCTTCCTCCCTGATGTTCCCTCTCACCCTTTGTCTCCTCTTCCTCCCTGATGTTCACTCTCACCCTTTGTCTCCTCTTCCTCCCTGATGTTCACTCTCACCCTTTGTCTCCTCTTCCTCCCTGATGTTCCCTCTCACCCTTCGTCTCCTCTTCCTCTCTGATGTTCCCTCTCACCCTTCGTCTCCTCTTCCTCTCTGATGTTCACTCTCACCCTTCGTCTCCTCTTCCCCACTCCTCTCCATCTCACTCTCTTATCGTTTCACACTTGCTCTTCTCAACTTTTCCACCTCACTCCAGCTCTCTCTTTCTGTCACATACCCTCACCCTCTCTCCTGCTGGGATGCGGTTGCCATGACAACGTGGGCCTACTCTAATGGAGTGGTACTCAGGCTAAATGGCTAGAATTGGAAGTGTGTGTGTGTGTGTGTGTGTGTGTGTGTGTGTGTGTGTGTGTGTGTGTGTGTGTGTGTGTGTGTGTGTGTGTGTGTGTGTGTGTGTGTGTGTGTGTGTGTGTGTGACCACTTTGAGCACATGCATGCTTGTGTTACTGCAGGCGATCTAGAGCTGCATGAAAGAGTTTGCATTATACCACTCTGGACTGTTTGCCAAGTTATGCAATGGAACGGACTGGAAGGGAGTCTATTTCTTGCATCCACATATAAAACCCTGCTCACTCTTCCTCTTTCCCTCTTTTTTGACCCTCCCTCCCTCCCTCCTTCAGCTCTCCTTTCATTTGTCTGAGAGCTACACTAACATTAGCAGCAGCTCCTGCTCCCTACACCACGCTGAGAGGTAACTATAGTAATGCCTCCTTTCTCCTAGAAGTGACACAATGATGAGGAGTAATTCTAGAAAGCATGAAAATATGCAGCAAATGTTATATTCAGTGAACTCCTTCACAATTTCTCGTTAAAAAAACAAAAAGCCTTCAATAGCCAATCACAGCACTAGTATGATGGTTGAAGCTAAAGTTTCATTTCATTTTCACTTCTACTTTTTTCTGTTTCAACTTGATCATCAGTTGAACTAAAAACAGCATGTTGATTAAAGCCAAGCATGGTAGTTATGTCCGTCCGTCCATCCATCCATCCATCCATCCATCCATCCATCTATACGTCAATCCATGTATAAGTCCATCCATCCATCAGCAGAGTGAACGAGTCCAATTCAGGGCATCGTAGTTCTCTACATCCTGTCTATACATCGGTACCACATCTGGGTACAGAACACTGACTGAAATGTTTCAGCACTTTCAAGTATTAAAAAAAAGGTCTCATCATTTGGTACCAAATTTTGATATTTTAGCTACACATGAACACATTTTTATTTCAAAATGCAACAACTTTTCATCACAGCAGTTACCATCTAAAGCCTCTACCTGGGAAGCCTGAGCATGTAGATAAAATCATTCTGTGTTCATTTAGTTCTGTGAATCTTCAATTAGGACTCCTTATTTGACGCTTTTCAAAGTCATTTTTGGCCACAATCCTGTCTGGGTTTTATGACTGAGGGGAACTGGGGGCTGCTCTGTGCACAGCTGGCTAGCTAGTATCTACAGGGATTTAAGAAACATGGGTAGACTGTAGCATCTAGAGATGATTTGCATGTGAGGTGTTTAAGGGACATCTGTAAATTGAGCTGCAGAAAATATCCTGGGTTACACTGTCCCCCTCTAAACTACATGGAAACTAAAGATTCATACCTGTATGTGTAATGCAATTAAATTTGACTTAAAAGGCACTTTTATTATGGACATCAAAGTGAAGGTATTAGTACCTGTGCTGCTATCGAAAGTCCTTGAACCATACCGAGCCCGAGCAGCAGCCAGCAGCCATCATGGAAAATGACCCTAAAAAAAAATGCATTTTAACAACATTTGTTGAAAGCTAGTGACCAGCTGTGACTGAACATTTTTTTGGTAACGAAATTACATGTTTTATTAATCTTTTTAAATATACAGTATATGCATCAGGAACCACTGGGCTTGGAGATGAGAAGTCAGCAACACCAGACAGAGCAGAAGATATAGATATATGTAGAAGTAAGAAATACAAAACATTAATAACTTCTATCCCAATATAAAAATAATTGAGGAGTAATGCATAGCAATGCTTTCACTTGGAAAGTAGTCTGCAACTAATTATTATTTCCAATCTCTCAATTCTTTCAGCCCTTAAATGTCCAAAAACAAAAATAAAAAATATCACTTTAAAGGTGGCAATATTCATTTTAATGTTCCACACAAAACATACACATAAAACACAAAATACCACAGCATACAACAACTTAGAGGAAACAAAGAACAGCATCATGACCTCACATATGAGAAACTGGCACCATAGAGTGTGCAAACCGTTAAAAATAAGTGTCTCTGGTAACCAAATAAAATCTGTGAAACTTGAAACTCAATTAGAAGGATCTGCGGGTGGTAATTTGTTTTAGAAAGACTTGTGAAGAATTAACTGGCAATGCTGACTAGAATATGAAACATATATGACTAAATGTTTTGCCACAATAGCATTACAATAAAAGTGTAGTGCAACATGTTGTTACTCCTAACGTCCACAGCGGCACGTCAGGGAACCGAATGCTAGCAGCTATGTTGCAGTAGGCTGTCGGTCCTATCACTGAAACTCTCTCTTCAAATCTCCATCTTCATCTGCGGCACTATTTTCCCGACGTGTCTATCAATCATTTATCACTGAACGGCATTGTGCATTTATTAAATCAGTGAGCCACATGAGAGCAATTGTTCACCAGTGTTGCGCTCCGGAGCAGGTTGTACCCAAACAAACGACGTGAGGATCACGAGGGAAAAGGGTTTATTCACACAACCAAGGGTTACAACGATGGGAGACAACCACTTACTCAACTAGTCTCAGACTGACATGCGGGAAGACAAGGTTCGAATCCAGGAGGAGACAAATTTTTTTCTTGAGTTGAATTTTGTTTCCTAATCCCAACAATGTACTTATTTCATTACATCAACCATGTGTTTTTGTTAAAAGTTGCTGCATGCAGTAGATTTAATTTTCTTCCACTGGTCAGTCGTAGGACACGTAGTAGGAGTCGTAGTAGGGGACATAATAGGAGACGTAGTAGGGGTCATAGCAGGGGACGTAGTAGGAGTCGTAGTAGGGGACGTAGGAGGAGTTGTAGTAGGGAGCGTAGTAGGGGACGTAGTAGGAGTCATAGCAGGGGACGCAGTAGGAGACATAGTTGAAGCCGTCATAGAAGCCGTAGTAGGGGACATAGTATGAGTCGTAGTAGGAGAGGTAGTAGGGGTCGTAGTAGGAGGCGTAACAGGAGACGTAGTAGGGGACGTAGTAGGAGTCACAGTAGGAGTCATATTAGGGGACGTAGTAGGGGTCGTAGTAGGGGACATAGTAGGAGTTGTAGTAGGAGTCGTAGTAGGGGACATAGTGGGAGTTGTAGTAGGAGACGTAGTAGGGGTCGTAGTAGGGGACATAGTGGGAGTCGTAGTAGGAGTCGTAGTAGGGGACGTAGTAGGAGTCGTAGTAAGGGACATAGTAGGAGTCGTAGTAGGGGACGTAGTAGGAGTCGTAGTAGGGGGCGTAGTATAAGACATAGTTGAAGTTGTCATATGATTCACAGTATAAGACGTAGTAGGGGACATAGTAGGGGACATAGTTGGATTCACCATAGGAGTCGTAGTAGGATACGTAGTAGGAGACATAGTTGGAGTCATCATAGGAGTCGTAGTAGGAGTCGTAGTAGGAGTCGTAGTAGGAGACGTAGTAGGATTCGGTGGCCGATCAAGGAACTGGAAGCAGGTGAGGTGGTGTCGTGGAGAGCAACAACGAAGGACATACACAAGGGACCACAACATAAGAGAAGACGGGGACGGATACAACAGGACAGAGACTTTCCAAATAAAACAGCACATGTACAATTTAAAATAAAGAACAGAAAAGAAACCAAAGCCGAGTGAAGATTGATGCTGCTACTCTGACGCAGTAAAAAAAACAGCAAAATTAAATGTGAACCTTTTTATTAGATCTCTCATCAAAGTCCTTGATTTGATAACTGATCATCAAATTGATTTACTTTGTGTTACAGAAACTTGGCAGCAGCAGGATGAGTATGAGAAACCAAATGAATAAATTCCTCACAGTCATATTAATTATCACAATCTTTAAAACAGGTCGAGGAAGATTCGCAGCAATCTTCCATTCAAGCTCATTAATCAACTGAAACTTGTCAATCAACCCACTCAGTTCCAGTCGCTCTGCTTCTGAGACACGGCAACGGAACTGGACCTTTATTCGTATTTCTTCGAAATCCTATTTCGTCTGAATTTTTTTAATAATAAGTAAATTCACTTCACTTCAAATAAATTTAAAGCAGTGATTCCATCGTTATTTACATAAATGAGGTGTAACAACACAATGCTGGCAGCTTCCTCAACTTGACCTCCATGCAAGTTTTATTGATAGTAATGAATCAAAGGAGGCTGATTCCTACCAACAATTCTCACATTCGCTCTTTAAAGTATACGATGTGAAAATCTGGAAAGGAAGTGACAGACTAGTTTTGAAGAATTTCAATTTAGCAATGAAAGTCTTATAAAGTTTGAAAAAGCCTTCCATAACTGTGTAGCCAATTATTGGACATGAATCGAGGAAAAGTAAACCAACATCAGGTTTCAGAGTTATTTTTGGTAATAACAAGAGTTTTGTTTAAAAAGATTTACTTCATGTTGTCATACTTTCAGATTATGCTGATGTAATACAAAAATTAAACGAATTGCAAACTCCTGCAAATATTACAGTTTGTTTGAATTTGCGTTAATTATTGTGATCGCGAGATCATGATTTCCTGGAGGGAATATTTAGTTCTCAGTCGTGACTTCATGAGCTTCTTTTTAAGAAAAATCTGAACTTTAGGGGAAATTTTATTGACAAAACTACTTCTGATACAATGGATTAAGACAACCTCCGACCAATATCCAACCTGCCTATTTATTTCTAAAATTATTGAAAAAGTCACAAATCAATTTTGTGAGCAGGAATTATCATCCTGGATTTAAAGTAAATCATAACACACAAACAGGCCTGATGACCGTCAGACCGTTGACTCCTCTGTATACTTGTCCTGCTGCAGTTCACATAACTGATGATAACAGACTAGAACATAAAGATTATAGATAGATATAGATAGAACATGTCAGAGGGATTAAATTGTCCATCAGACTGATTTCAGATTGTTCATGTCAACAACGACTCCTCCATGCACGCTGAAGAAGTTAGGAAGCATTGCAGAAGACAGCCAGCTATATCAATCTTTGAAGCCAGATTAAACAAATCAAACATCAAGAAGGTTTTATTCTGTATTCTAAATTCAGAAAAAAACATCTTAATGTCCCAATAATTCCTTCTGAAATCTCCTTTACTCCTTTTGTACCTCTCCATATTCGTCTGCCACTTTTTTTTTTATGTTGCTTTAACATTTCTTCTGATGTTTTGACGCAGTTGTCTATTTTAATTTCAATATTCTATATAATCTGTATGTTAATATTGCTGAGTTAATTTCGTTTTGTCCTTCTATATACACCCACTTTTTAATGGATACAGGGTGGACATGTTCCACCTCCAAATGTTTGTATGAATGTGAACATCTTACCACACTAATTTAAATTTTATGAAGAGAAGAATAATAAAATCGACTTTTATAAACACAACTCCAATAAACGCATGAAGAAGCTGGTTGAAGCTGTAGCTGCTCCTGTTGCTGCTCCGGTCAGCAGATAATAGAAGCTGAGTTTTTCTTGGCCTTTTGTCATTGTTGTTAAGTGTTCACTAATTTTCTCCATCTCTGCTGCTGAGCTGTCCTTTTTCTTTCTTTGTGTGCCGTGCTTCCCACAGTTCAGCTGTCAATCAAACATCATTAGCAGCACAGTGATGTCTCACTTCTGCTGATGTCCTTTTAATGAACTTCACAGTTGTGCAGGTAAACTCCTGTAACTTTATCACCGTGTAATGATGGTGGTAAAGTAGTGAGGGCTCAGCCTCTGCATTACACAAGCAGTGAAATAAATAAAAGAAAAAATTAAATTATCTGGAAAGAAACCCATTGGTTGACTATTGTCAAAAAATATAACAGCTTAAATATTTGATGTAATAACGCAGCCATACAAGGTTTTGGGTTGGTACTGTGGAAACCGTTGGAATAAAATGGAAAAAAACATGTAAGATTATAAGTTTGAAAGTCTTAAACTTTGTTGGTACATAAATTATTTATTTCTTCATCTCTATGTTTTCTTTTTTCTTCTTCATAGAGCTACTTCTGTCATTTTTTTTTGTGCAAACTACTTGTGCACATATCAATAATACTAATAATACAAGTAGATGAGAGCTGAGGTTCTGGTTCGTTGAGGAGAGGAGGTGACTGTTATCCATTTCCATTGAGGTTCAATGTCAACTGCTTCATGTGCTGGTCAGACATGATCGATGTGAACATGTGATCGCCGTGTGTTTTCCACATATCAGGACCGTGGGCCGCTTTCTGAATGGTTTTACTGACTGTGTTTGGGTGAATGGTTTTGTTTTGATTGAATGTGAACAGCATCAGAGGAGGAGGTCAGGGTGGATGGAGGGCAAACACAGCACACAGCGGACACACCAGAGGTTCACATCTTGTCGGTGGTTTAGGAACTAAAGCTCTTAGCATTAAGGGTCGGTAAAGATGGAGGCATCTTTTTTTATTGTTTTGAGCGTGTGAGGATATTAATTATCACAGCAGCTGCAGGTGTTGAAAATAGAACCATAAAAAAGTTGAATAATGATGAAAACTCTGTGACATGAAACTACAGAAAAATTAGGTCCTCTTTTTTTTTTTGTTTTAAGCAAAAACCCAGTCAGTGAACATCTCTGAAAAATATAAAACCTGCCAAATACATTAATCAGCAATGTTTCCTCATGTTCATATAAAACATAATCTGGTTGCAATTATGTTTAATTTAAAACATATTTGCTGTTGTAATTTAATTGTATAGAAACAGAATATCTCGGCGCCAGCGTTGATTTGCTGCCAGATAAATCAGTGACTTGCAGCAGTGTTGCTTCTGTTTCTCTTTATTATATCTGATATGAGGCAGTGGGAGCTGCTTGAACAGATACTGTGCACAAAAAAGCCTTATTTTTACAATAATAATGTCCCGCTCACCTTGTAGAATTTTAACTGTGATGGAGATCTTTCATTTGATTAAATATTCAACGATCATAACCACAAATCATTGCTATGGCATTAAAACAAACAGTACATGAGATCAGTGGCTGTTTAAATGATATAAAAGCCAATAAAGGTGTACCAGATATTTTTATCGTTTACTCTCACACACACACACACACACACACACACACACACACACACACACACACACACACACACACACACACACACACACACACACACACACACACACACACACACACACACACACACACACACAGAGTGCGAGGCGTGTGGGTGTATTCCTGTTCTGCATCCGTCCAGCAGGTGGCAGTAGCACTCTGTGTGTGAGCTCGGCTCCGGCTTCACTCCAGCCGACACACAGTTCAGTTTTGAGGCTGAATGACCCTCGAAGCGTCCGGCTGCTGATATGTGCACACACACAGACCCCCCCCCCCTTCCCCTCCTCCAGCTTCTCTTCAAACCTGTCACGCACCAAACTGCAACACGCAACATTTTAGGGAATATTCTCCCCATATTTCCTGTTTATTATCATTTTCAGAGGCAGTATGCACCGTGTGCTGTTGTGCTCGTCGGTCCGTGGCACAGGTCTCCATGGTAATAATCACAGTGTGTGTGCTTGTTGCTGTTGACAATAAACATAACTCTCCACGGGAGGCTGACTGTTTCAACCTAATGAACAGGATGCAGCGGCTGTCATACTCCACGCGATCCTCGTGCACTGACGGTAACGGTTCAGGGAAGTGTAGCTGCCCACTGGGGGGCTGGAAATAATGTACATTATAATATACACACGTCCCAGAGGAAGCCTGGCGCTGTACATGGTTAGACACAGTTTAATCTACTGATGTGTGTGTGTGTGTGTGTGTGTGTGTGTGTGTGTGTGTGTGTGTGTGTGTGTGTGTGTGTGTGTGTGTGTGTGTGTGTGTGTGTGTCCGTCCCTTGGAGTCGAGCCCACACAGCTATTCAATGCAACAAAAAACAAATAAAACCCAGTTCATTTTATTCGCTGAACAAAACCAGGATCCCCCCCCCCTCCCATTCCACACACACACACACTTTTTTTTGGTGCCAAATAATCCCAGGTCCTTTGAGTGACAGTTGCAATTTCCTATTAAATCTCTGGAATCCTCTCAGCTGTCATTAAAAGAAGCTCACCATCCTTTGGAGAGACAGAGGGGAGGGGAAGTGGGACGAAAAGGACAAACATGAAAGAGGAAGCGGAGGTACAGATTTGTCTTTGATTCCCACCAATAAGCAGCTGATGTAATACGATATAAAACCATGCTGCTAATGAGGCTGGGAGACAAAAGGTCCACAGATAGACGGGGATGTGGAAAATGAGCGCCTCGTCTCGGGGTTCCTGCGTGACTAATATTATTTCAAATTCCTAATCTCATCTGAAAAATGATTAGTCTGTACCTGAGTTTCGAGCTGATTCTTATCTCCCTTTCAACTCTCACCATATTTTACACTCGTATTTCCATTTCTGCCTCTGTCTCTTCCCACTACGTCTGAATTTATACGTCGTATTAGATGACAAAAGATGCACACATCTTGTAGAATCTATGTGCTGTGCTGCTGCTGTTTATAGCTGCTACCAGCAGGGATGTACAGCAGCACCACAACTCACATATAATCATAATAAAATGTGCTTTTATAGCAATTACAGAGCTCCTTATAAAAAGCAAACATAAAAACAATCCGACATTAAGACAAACTACGGGCCCATAAAATTTGAAATCAGGTAATAAAATAAGGCAAGAGACGACAATAATAAAAAAAATAAATGACAAAATACATATAATATTAATCAGATACAAACTACTTCACAGAGCAGATTAAGATACGAATATGGACATTTATGAGAAAATAGAAACAGAACATTTTTAAAATCTGATAAAAATGCACAGCTGGAGATACAAACAGGCCGTGATCATAACAATGCATCTCTGTGGAAATAACTTTTTGAGTTCTTTGTGAACATGTGATGAGTTAATCCAGCATAACATTCTGCAATACCAGCGAGTGCCACTAGAGGTCGGCTCCAAAAAGCCTCCGGCTCCATAGACTCCCATTCAACTTCTCTCATCAAATCCAAAGTGAATAAAATGTGTCCATCAGTTATCTCGGTGTTGTTAGCTAAAGTCACTCCTTCTTATTAGTTTTCTGGAGGTCCATCTGAAAATAATCCCTCATTCATTAGAAAAGAAGATTCAAGAAGACCTGTTTTTGGGGGCGTGTCTGTTTGATTGACAGGTGGAGTCAGGTTACAGCTATCGGTGGGCGGGACGTAGTATCGTCAGGTTTCTGATCAGATCGGTCAGATCCACCGCTGGCTCCTCCCCCAGCTCTCTCACACACACACACACACGTGATAGCTTTAATTCAATTTATATAGGGCCAAATCACAACACAGGTTATTTCACTTAACACATCAACGTCCTTACAGCAGAACTTTACAATATTATACAGAGAAACCAACAATTCAACAATTCATCAATTCAACAATTCAACAATTCATCAATTCAACAATTCCCACATAATCCAGGAGGGAAGAACTCCTCTTTAAGGGAGAAAAACCTCCAACAGAGGGAAGAAAAACTCCCTTTAACAGGAAGAAACCTCCGACAGAACCAGGATCAGAGGTGGAGAACATCTGTTAACAGAACCAGGATCAGAGGTGGGAGGAGCATCTGTTAACAGAACCAGGATCAGAGGTGGGCGGAGCATCTGTTAACAGAACCAGGATCAGAGGTAACAGAACCAGGATCGGAGCATCTGTTAACAGAACCAGGATCAGAAAGGGGCGGAGCATCTGTTAACAGAACCAGGATCAGAGGTGGGAGGAGCATCTGTTAACAGAACCAGGATCAGAGGGAGGCGGAGCTTCTGTTAACAGAACCAGGATCAGAGGTGGGAGGAGCATCTGTTAACAGAACCAGGATCAGAGGTGGGCGGAGCATCTGTTAACAGAACCAGGATCAGAGGTGGGAGGAGCATCTGTTAACAGAACCAGGATCAGAGGGAGGCGAGCATCTGCCTCGACTGGTTGGGGTGAGAGGAGAGCAGAGAGAGAAAAGGACAGCATAGAGATAGAACAGAAGAACTGTTGGTGGAGACGACAATCACAGAGCAGAGACATGCAGCTCCATGACGGGACATCTGGAAAAGAAAGAACAGAAACTACACGAGCGAAGGAACTGAATGGAGACAACAGATAATAAGAAGAAACTATGGGAGAGAAGAAGATGAAGTTAGTGAGACGTGATGGTGAAATACGCGTTGTAGAGAGTTTACCTGCCTGGTTTGCACCTCCTCTTTTTTCAGGTTTCAAATGAGTTCCTCACAGAACTTTATGACGGCTGTCGTTGTCTTTGTTTGTACGGGGATAGTTTTAACTGCAAACCTCCTGACCCCTGAAAGCAGCATGTTCTTCTCACTATGTCATTTAATGCGGCTGGCAGACAGCTTTTGGGGGAGGGGGGTGGCAGGACCGCTGGACAGACAGCTGGTAGGATCATTG
The DNA here is from genome assembly GCF_029030835.1 of Brachyistius frenatus. NCBI lineage: Eukaryota > Metazoa > Chordata > Actinopteri > Embiotocidae > Brachyistius > Brachyistius frenatus. The sequence goes on from NW_027210956.1 coordinate 235,518, forward strand.
TCCGGTAGCGCTGGCTGGTACTGGAGCAGGACCGGGGACGGACGGACGGTCAGACTCACTAGCTCCGACTGGTAGTTCTGCAGCACCTGGTATTCCCAGGTGGTCTCCCATCCAAGTACTAACCAGGTCCGACCCTGCTTAGCTTCAGAAATCAGCCCAGATTGGGAACACCAACTGATCGCACAGACGAGAAGCAGAAACAGGGTACCGGTACTCGAGCAGGAGCAACGGGAACAGACGGACGGGTGACTGGCAGTATGGACCGACACCAGACGACTGCAGGGGCAGGGTACATATAGTCCAGGGAGGTGATCAGGGAAATGAGCCACCTGCAGGTGGTGATTGGGGAGAGTGGTAGCAGCTGCTCGATCGATCGATCTATTATCTATCTATCTATCTATCTATCTATCTATCTATCTATCTAAACATCCTTCATCTATTTAAACTACGACGAGACAAAGATGCAAAGCTCAAATAACTAAATTATGAACCACCCCCACACTCGTTCCTCTTTATAGACTCAGACATATTTGCAATCAGCGTGAACTGTATTCAATTAGCGTCTCAGCGAGCATCCCTCCTCTTGTGAATTAAATGACACAAATCCATATTCAATGTTTTGTAATGATTTAATGACGAGGGCTTTGCGTGCCGAACGCCATCTCACATCGCAATTGACCCACTCAATTAGTCCCTCGTTCAGCCCCCCAAAGCTCTGCATCAAGAAATAAAGATGGGGTGTTTGCAGAAGTCTCCTCCATCTCCGCTGCATGTAAATAAAGATGCAGATGCGGTGAGCTCGGTAGTTGGTTGGAGCGCCGGGGAACGGTCGGAGCAGCGTTGGCAGCGGGCCGAACTTTGCTCCTCCTACATCTGCTGGTCCTCGTTCAGCTCCCGCAGCTCATTACCGTGACCATTTTCCTTCCCTTCACCTGTTCCACCATTAGCCGGCATCGCCAGGCTGCGGCCGGCCCCTCGGTGTCGTGGAGTCCAGCTAATAATTCATAATTTACAATAACACTCGTTAATAATTAAGGGAATTGGAGCGTTTGGAGAACTCCAGTGCAATTACCCCTGAAGCCGACGCCACGGCTGCGAGGGCTTCACTGCGATTTAGCAGCTTTATTACAAAGCAGCAGCGTCAAGCGGTGGAGGGGAGTGAAGGGGAAGCCGGCGGGAAGCGGCCTGAGATTGACCTGCAGGGTGTTCGGCAGACGGACCGCCGAGCCCAGATGAGCGGTGGGATTAGGGCTGATGGAGCGCTGCGGCTGCGCCGTTTATCACGGCACAACCCCCCCCCGCTATCTGTTTCCACGGCAGGCAGACAAGCAGATAAAGAAGAACCGCACGCTGGTTGTGGCTTTATGTGGCAAGCAGAGGTTGGGGGGCTGCATCCATTGGAGCGTTTAACCCAAGGCACCGGAGTGACATGCAAAATATAATGTGACAGGCACAGTTGGAGGAGGTCCTTCGGCAGAGTTTGACAGGCAGTCGGAGGAGGGAGGTTCTTACAATAAGCTAGAGAGGGCAGCTACACTCTTACCTGCCAGGGCCTTTCTGCTGACTGCAGCTGAAACTGGAGCTCTACCTGGTGTGGACCAATCAGAGTGGCCGTCGTGGACTAATTAAGTCTCCTAATCAGCTTCAGTAATGAGGTGACAGACTTGTCAAAAACACAGCAAGTCGTCGCCTCCACTTTCCTCTCCTCCATTTGCAGGAGTAACACTTGAACCTTGGAAGACTGTTGAGTGGCTTCTCTTTCTCGAATGTAGCAGGGTCAAAGGTCAAGTATTCCTTTCACGGTCGACCCCCCCTCCTCCCGCCGGCTCCTCTGATAGTGAATGGAAGCTGATTGGGCCGCTCTCCAGGTCAAAAGTTTGGACTCCAATTTCCAGTCAAAATTGCTCCACTTAATTACCCCCTCTCCCCCCTCCCTCACACCCTCCTCACATTTGCTGTCTCCAGCTTTGCAGTACCCTGCATACACTCACACACATCTGTCAGTTTTGTCTTTCACACCAAAGACAGGTTATTACCATTCACACAATTACGGCCAAATGCATCGTTTTTATAGTCGACCGGTGGCATTTAATACGAATCAAACAAGAGGCCCATGTTTCCAGAAGCCTTGTAAGTTCTTTGTACCAGCGGCATCACATCACTCAGCTGCATCAGCACTGCAGAATAAAGTGCTGACATAAGGCCGAAGTGCCTCACTGCTCCTTAAAAAGGAAAGACTCACAATGAGCAGTGTTTGTGTGTCTCGGTGCCGTCCGGACGGTTCAGGATGCTGCGTCATTTCAATGCAAACCCTGGAGATGGAAACAAGGGTAAAAAGGGGGGTGGTTTAGGAGGGGGGTGGGGAGAGGGGGTGGTGGTGTACATTAGAGGAAGGAAAAAAGCCAAACAGGGACGGGAGGGAAACAAATGTGTGAGCCGTCGTGCATGAAATTAAAAGATACCTCCAAACTGTCCGTGGCCGCTGTACGGTCGGCCCACCTGGACATCTCCTCGTCTGCCTCCCTGCCTGTCTGTCTGTCTGCCTGCCTGCCTGTCTGTCTGTCTGTCTGCCTGCCTGCCTGCCTGTCAATCTGCCTGCTTGTCAGTCTGTCAGTCAGTCTGTCTGTCTGTCTGTCTGTCTGCCTGTCTGTCTGTCTGTCTGTCTGCCTGTCAATCTACCTGTCTGTCTGCCTGTCTGTCTGTCTGCCTGTCAATCTACCTGTCTGTCTGCCTGTCTGTCTGTCTGCCTGTCAATCTACCTGTCTGTCTGCCTGTCTGTCTGTCTGTCTGCCTGTCTGTCTGTCTGTCTGTCTGCCTGTCTGTCTGTCTGCCTGTCTGTCTGCCTGTCTGTCTGCCTGTCTGCCTGCCAGAAGATGTGAGCTGGTGTAACCTTTAAGGAACGTCCTGATCAATAATGTTCTCCAATTCCAGGTGTCAGCGCTGCTGTTGCCTGGAGCTACAGGCTCGGCCGGGGGAGTCGGGGATATTTGCTCTTCCACTTGTTTTACTTTGAACTCCCGGTATTGTTGGGGAAAACCTTTGCACGGACTTCTTTCCTCCGATCGTTGTGTCCTTGTTTTTGGTTTGTACTCCCAAGGCTGTAGCCGGAGCAGATATACGACCCAGAGTCTACGCTGACTTATCCACATAAAAACAGGCCTGAGGACACTCTGCCTCCTGAAGTCACACTGAGAGGATGTTTGAGGCCAATAGAAATATCGACTTGTAAGAGTTTAAACACATTTGAACATTTCACTCTTTATTAACAGGTTTTTAGCAGCACCATTACAAAACGTAACTAGGGATGCAATGTAATATAGGATAGGAAAGGAGGGAATGACTGAGGTCCCCATCCTGGATGGACTCTATTTTATGGAATTGAAATCTTTTGGGTGAATTCGTCACACTTGTTAGATTCACCCTTCAGTTTATGTCTAATGCTTTTAACCACATCTCTTTATCAATTAATTCATACCATGGTCATCTCGGCCCCATCCAGTCATGGCGTTGTTCTCTGTTTTATAAGGAGCTTTGTGGGAACGTCAGTGACAACCAGATGGTGGCAGTAGAGTTGTGTTCCCTTGTTTTCTTGAACTAAACCCAGAGGAAGAAACGACGATGCCTCGCCCACTTTTGGTTCAGACTTCTGGTTGTCTGGGATGAAGACTGTAGGTCTGAGTTATGACGAGCGAGGTAACTTTGGGGGTTCACTTCTGAACGGGATACATCACCATGGTAACTTACGCTGCCAGCCTAACCAGAGCAGGTAATGCCTGCTGTGAAAATATAAATTTATGACGCTGCTCCCCGGTCTGTGAGACACTGCCGGGGCTGCGCTTAAAAAAAAAAAATAAGGCTAAAATGTTCATACACACCAATAAGAATAATCATCCTATACCTTCACCATCACCCCATCTAACCAGCATTTTCCACCAGAATATCATCACCACACATTGATGTAGTGATGTGATATACAATGGGGAGTGTGCACAGGGTGTTTTATTTTGAAAATATGCTTTCCTCTGTCTGACTTCCTGCCGGCTGATCTGCTCTTTGCAGTTTGACTCAATCACAGTAGGCGGTGGATGCTGTGCTGAAACACGATGTTCTAAGATCGACTTCTGAAAGTGCATCTTGGTAAAAATGCAGGAGGCAAAGTACCTGTGTAGTTTCATGCAGGCTTTATAAATATGGACAACCTCTCCCATAACGTCCCAGAACACAATGATTCCACTATTAAATCAATAATATTAATCTGATCTAATCTATTGTCTGTGCAGCTGACAAAATATTTTGTTCAGTATTATTAATTTATGAAACAATGAAAATGATGTTGATGTGTGATGACCATCTCACCACAACAACCCATGGGACAGAAACCGGTTTTCATTGTTACTCGGCTACTTATTGCCATATTTCGGTACTTTATTGATTGGAGTGGTGACAGTTCAGGAGTTCATGAAACCAAAAATCTATGGAATAAAAAAAACATGACATCACAGAAAAATGCATGCGTGTAAATGTACATCATGACTTGGGGATGGCAGATTGGCATGTCACTTTAAATCTTTGGAGATTAATTTATGGCCTCTCCTTTCGCTCGCGATGGTCCAGTGATCCCTGACGGACAGATGGACGGAGGCAGCGCAGCACCTTCCTCATCATTTGGAGAATTTGGCTACTTCTTATCACAACTGCCACTTCGATCCTTCTGAGTCATTTCACTCAAAAACGAACCTTCATAAGCAAAACTGACAATTGAAGCGCAGCCCAGCTACAACCCTTTAAAACAACAAGAAGCTGCTGCAGAAATGGAAATAAAATATTGTTTCTTCTTCACTGGTTTTGTGTGGCTGCCTCACTCGTGTGACCTCCTCACATGCCCAGCAGGAGGAGGCCGGCTCGAACACGTCTGCAGAGACAAGCTCAAACACCAGATGTATAAAGGATGTGTACGCCGAAACATGAATGCCCTTCTCTCCATATGGACTGGTAGTTATGAAAGAATAATGTGGGACGAGGATGTCGATGCCTCACGCACACTTTAGAGCAACAAACACAGTTTCAGGAAGGTTTTTGAAATCACAGCAATCTGTGAAATTACATTCAGAAGCTCATTGAAAAGCTCCATTTTTAATGACTTTTTTTAACATCCTAGCAATTATTTTCCAGTTATCGATAATTCAATGTGAACACATCTTTCTGATGTTCCCCAGAGATGGCCGAGGTGTCGCTGTGATGATGGTTTAAAGATTGTATGATGATGGGGCGGTACAGGTGATTGACAGCTGCATGCAGTGGTTGTTGCTGGAGATCCTGCTGATGGAGGAACGAGCTCAGGTCTTGATTGTAAACAGGTTTTTAAGGGCATCATGTTAACAGTATGCTTATTGTTTACGGCTGTAAGGCTGGTAGACTTTGTACTTGTAGTAGCAGCTTCTATCGTAGAAGAGCTGCCTGTCTTTGGTCTTTACTTCCAGTTGATTTCCAGGAGGTGAAACAGAAAGATAAATGAATTAGTTGTTGTTCCACCGCTGGGATTATTCTCCGTCCGTGGACACGTGGTGATTTTCCCTCTGCAGTAGAAGTTTTCCTCCTCCGTCAGCAGGAGATCAGCGAGAGCAGGAACACCACCACTTTCCTGCCTCCATCCTCCATTTAACTAAACTGTGATTAGACCCCAGTGATTCCAGTAAATATGGACCGTCACCAAGAGGACGTGACTTCCAACCATCCCTCGTGATGATCCTCGGGGTAAACCGCCATTACGTTCAGCTGTTGACATTCCTGAACTTCAGCCTCGCACATGGAAAAAGTCACCGGATGGAGGTTCCTGCTGCAGTTTGCTAAATGGATGTTCCAGGCGGCTAATTTCTGTTTACTGTCAGTCAGACTTGAATAAACATGTTTTAATGATTGATGTTCAAATTTCTTTCTTCGTAAATCTGCAGTGAGTTTGTACCAGTCATCCTCCCACACTTTGTTTGCACACTGAGTTGTGCGACTTCTCGTTTCGCCGAACGCTCCCCAATCCAGTCTTCAGTAACGAAGGATGTGAACACAGTCCGCCTTTCAGCGTTTGTGCTTTACCCCCCCCCCCCCCCCCGCAGAGAAGTGAAACACACAGAAAACAAGCCGACGTCTCAGACTCTGAGGAGGAAATAGGTGTTTGTTGGCACAGACGTTTGATTACTGCCGAGGGAGGTTGTGTTCAGCGACCAGCTGGACGGGAGGGACGGAAAGATGGAAATAGCAAACACCTTTCAAACGCTGATAGAAGCTCCGTGGTGCCATCTCATCCAAGCTAAAAGACGAATATCCCTCATCGACGGGCAGAGAGGAGCCCAATCGATGTTTCATGAGTAATTCACATCTGACTGATGGAGGCTTCACATCACAGCGCTTAACAAGTTCAAACAGATTATAGCAGGCCTCTCTTTAAAACGGCACATTCATGTTTGACGTGTCAGCTCTGACAGCGTGCAGCCCTCAGGTGGAATTATAAAGAAAAGACATAAAACACCCATCAGAGTCAAAATCACTCCTTGACATAAGGTCCAAAAACTACATCTGTCCACATCTGTTTATGAAGTGGATTAAATAAAGTTATGTTGGTCTTTCAAACTCTGATATCTGATATTCACTTGTTCTGTGTTCTGAGTGTGAAACAGTCTTTGATGGATTCCAGTCTGCAAGATGAATATCACAAAAGCTTCTTTTGGTTTTATGCATTGATGCTGATTAAATATCTTGAAATTGCAAAAACAGATTATTTATTTGGCACCATGCCACTATTACATTAATTTTAGATAACGTGACAAATTAATAGTTAACACACTGTATTCCTTTTCAGAGCCTAAATTTGAGATAATCACATGAAACACTGTACGTTAACAAAGTGCATGTAACGTCATATCGTACACAATATGTAGTAAATATGATGAGTCGTGTTTTATCCACACAGGAAAACAGTTTCAACAGTGATGAATAAAAACTGAATGGAGGTCGTGGTTCTGAGAGCGCTTCAGTAACGGTGGACAGCTCGACGTGAGGATGTGAGGACGGATGAGTGACGAGAGGACATCGTGGAAAAGATGGAGAACAAACGAGTTTGTAGTTGTTGGTGAGGATCCAACGTAAGGCTTCTGAAAGGGAGTCAAAGATCTTTGGGTTGAGGTCCGTTAGAGAAAAGGTGATGCCAGAAGTCCAGATGAACGAGCTGGACTTTGAAAGTCCTGGTGATGTCTGCGTCGGAGAGCCAGCCAGGTGGGAACGAGAGACGGTGTGGTGTCACGGAAAGATTGAATGATACTGTTGATGCTTGAAATGTGAGGAGACGAGTCAATGATTAATGTTATTAAGTTCTACTTTAGAAAAAGAGGATTCCATCCACAACACACGTGAAGTATCCAAAGAGCAGCCGTATGTAACCGCCACGGCAGCTCTACTCCATTTCTTCACCAAAATATAAATTAATCTGGTTCATTTCATGAGTTTTAGATGTTCATTTAATTATGAGACCCACCACGGGAGAGAAAAAAACAAGCAGGACGAGACTTCTAGATCCAGTCTGCGTGCTGCCAGCGTCATATGGACACGCAGTGTGTCGCTTTCTCTAAAATGGAACGATGTATGACAGGAATAACACGGAGCCGTGCAATCTGTCTGTCCATCATTTTCATTTCTAAAGTGCTCATCATGCTTCCTCCTTCTTTACTGATCGCTGCTCCATCACTAACACTCGAGACGCTGCCCATATGGTCACTGGTGGGAAATCTCCTCTGCAAAGGCAGAGACTAATTAAAACTTAAAGAGAAATTCAAAAGAGTGTACCAAGAGTAGAGCAAGCCTAAAACACTCATCCACAATAGCTCAACCTCTCCACCCACTAAGGATGAGGACAAAGCTTGATGATGTCACCATCCTGAACTGTTTGGCTGCTGAAAGCATCAGAAACAGCTCATTAACAGGCTAAGGCACCGGTTTTAAAACATATTTCAATGTGTCTTATTCTGAAAATAAAACTGCAGCAAATCTGTGTTCTGCGGCTGTGCAATCCATCTTCAGTCCACATGTCATGAACTGTCGTATCCTTTCTGACACAAACCTTCACCTTAAAGGTTGCTTTTAAAATGTTTCTGATCAAAACCCAGAACTCAGATATATTGAACAAAGTAAATGTTCTGCAGGGTTTAAAATTAAGAACGCATTTTAGACAACCTTATAAGAACCTTGAGGTCCATAGGACAGAGATAGAGGCACAGAGGACCAACATGGTGGACCAACACTGTCAGGATCCCTGTCTGACCCTGTGGTGTGACCTTTGTTTCCCCAGACCTCCTCTCCTCATGTGTCCTGTCATTCTCCGGTGTATCTGTTGTGGTCTGCCATGTGCTTTGTGTTTTGTTCTGTGTCCTCCTCTCCCCGCCTCCAATCACCTCCCATGGCCACGCCCCTCATCAGTCCGAGCAGCTGTTACCAACCCATCTCATCACCACCTGCAGGTTGCTCATCACACTAATCACCTCCCTACACTATATCAACCCTGGTCCTGCAGTCCTGAGGTGTGGGTCATACTGTCAGTATGCTGTCTACGTCCACTCACCCACAACCTGTCTCCAGTGCTACCAGCCATCTGTTCCTGGCCGCACCAGCTACCCCGGTGTGAGTTGGGTGGAGTTTCCCACCCGACTCGTGAAGAGACGAGAGTGCGGGGAAGAGACATTAGGCTCCTGGCCACCAGTCAATAAAAACTGTTTCTGTACCTGAACTTGAGTCTGTGTCTCCGTCTGGGTCCAGTCCAGCCACACTTCAGAACAAACACTTCCATCCGTGCACCGTCGTACGCACAAATCTGGGATCCATTCATATTTCCTTTCCTGAATTTGTTCGTACTCTGCGAACAGATTTAGAACGACCTCAGATCGTGTGTCCGAACAAATGATGACTGACCGGCTGTCTGAGAAAATGCAAACACACTTTTAGCATATCAGTCATTCAAAAGGGGTTTAATAAACAACAATACTGAAGACCGTTAATTTACTAATGCATGAACAAATATATTGACTTGTTTTCACTTCACTTTCTTCATGACACAGATTCAGACAAACATGTCCTTATATGGAGAAATGGGGGCGTGGCAGTATGCTAATTACAGACACGCTTGTCAATTTCGAATGAATCTGATTCACTAACATGAGCAAGGTGGTAAGAACAAAATTGGCTGGTACGCACTTGTTGTCAACCCCACGGTGATTTTACGTGCACACTTACTTGCGCAAAGTACAAAAACTGCTACGCACATATTAGTGAAAATGGCATTTATTTTACGTAGGAAGCCAACAGAAAGTCAGCAGCACCAAACGTTTTCATCTTCAAAAAAGGGTCAGACTCGTTAAAAGGTGAAGAGCTGCTGTCTGAAAGCACTCGTGGCTGAAGCGTTTACTTCCTGTTTTTCTGATAAATCTTTAAAAGGTTTTCTTGTCGTGCTTAAAACATTGTGTAAAAATGTTGAAAATGTCCTTCCTCCTGATCTCCATGCATCGGGGCGACGGGCTCCCGACTTCCATCTTCAGACGGAGCGGCTCAGTGGAAGTTCAGGGCAGCAGGCGGCCGGCCGATCGATGGCTGAGGAGGCATTTGAAGTGTTGGCTAACCTCCGGTGATAAATTCATCGCGGTGGGTGATATGAAGTATGCACATGCCACACCTGATGTATATGAGTGTGCAGGCTTGACGCCCAGGCAAAGAGATTGATTAAATGGATTTTTTTGCCTGTGTGTGTGTGTGTGTGTGTGTGTGTGTGTGTGTGTGTGTGTGTGTGTGTGTGTGTGTGTGTGTGTGTGCGTGTGTGTGTGTGCATTGATACAGGCACACACAGCCTCTTGTCATTTTGACTGAGAGCTTCAGGCTGTTGGACTGAAATCACGTCTCTCTAAAATTGAAAACATCCTGAACTCAGGGGAACTCTCCTTCCTCCTCCTCCTCCTCCTCCTCCTCCTCCTCTCTTTGTTGCAGGAGAGCGGTATCTCCAGACGCCATGATCCCCATGGGGAGCTGTTATCTGGACAAGGATTTAATTTTCTTCTGTGGACACTATAAACCTCCTGTTGACTGTGTCCCCACAAACACACACATGGACACTCTCACTTCTAAAGGCTTTATTTCTGAATCCTCGTCACTGCAGAGTCGCTGGTGTAAGTGTGTATTACAGAGGACATGAGGTCCTCATGTTCCAGACATTGTGTTGTTGCCTGTGGAAAGTATGTCTTCCACACCGTTCACAGATATTTTCTTGTATTTTCTTGCATTTGCAGAAAAAAATAAAATAAATCAATTTGGAAACCTCAACTTTGATTAAAAATTCAGGAATTGCATTTTGTACGTTCAGTTTCTACTAAACTTTCGACTCCAGTCAAAGGTTCACAGTGAATGTTCCCCTCAGAAAGTCCCGGTGGAACTCGGTGTTGACAGTCTGGCTCTGGGGGACGAATTCACGGTGACACAAAGGAAACCCGCCTGGTGTCTCCTGACCTGACGCCTTCTTTGGCCTTGGACGGTGAAGCTCCGCCCCTCTTGAAACATGAATGTCACTCAGAACACCTCGCCGGCTCATGGCTTCATCGCCGTAAACTTTTTGAAGCATTTCACGAGTCGTCATTGCTGATTTGAACTTGCCTGAGTTTGACGCAACATTTGATGTGCATACTTGTTTCAAGTCCACGTTGAAATCATAAAAGTTTACGGAACAATCGCAAAAACAAAAACACGTAACTACAGGCTGATGAAGCGACGTAGCTTAAAACACACAAAGGTTGTAGCTTCCCGCTGCTCCGTGCACATAACTGCACTGCACTCCATTCAAGTATGAAGTCTCGAAACGCTCGATCGCCCTCATAGTTAAATATTGGACCCAGTAATTGCATAAAGCACTTTTTTTTTTTGGTGGTTTGTTGACAGCAGACTTTCTCAAACTTTTCAGACCATGTACATGTACAACTAGGCCCCAAATTCCCACTGCAGATATCACTTTTTTTTTTCATAAAATAAAATTCACTGATTTAACCATCCAATCGCTTCAGAAATAACCTAATTCTGCCTTTAACTGGGTGTTTAGAGGTCGTGAGTTTCCCTTTGAGAGCGTTGCGGATAGGGATGAGATGACCCTCAGACCGACCCTTCACGGTGCTGCGGACTCGGTCAAGGGTATTTTTAGTCCGTGGTTGGAACATTAACATGCCGAAGGCGCCTGTTTCACATCCCGTCTGTGAGAGCAGCCTTCATCGGTCGTCTCTGCGGTGTATCATGTGTTTTTTAATTCGATAGCATCAGTAATATCACGTGTTGATGAGCTCTCAAAGCACCTATCATCCATTATAACGATATGTTTACAGATATTTACATACTGGATTATTTCCATTGCACTTCCTCACCTCGGCATCTGTTGTTGGTCAGGCTGGAATCTATTTCTCATGTTATCTGTCATGAAGTGTCCTCGTATGTAAACTGTCTGGAGCTGTAATTAGGTGGTGGAATTATTTTGGATGATACCAGATGTATATGTACGAAGGTGGAGCAGCGTTGAACCGTAGGTCTGTTGAAATAATGTCAAAGCAGAGAGATGATAAACGAACAGCACATCATCAGCTGATACCTCTGATTTGTAAAACGGGAGATGAGACCTTTGTGATATGACTCATCTCATCATTAATCACAATCTGATGACAAATACAGCTTCAAATCAATCACTGCCAGAGGCCTTCCACCACAGGAGACACACATTCACTTTAGTTTTATTCATTGAAACGTCATTATGTTTTGGTTATAATATTAAAAACGAGACATGAAGACTCTAGAAACGGCTCTCTGATGAAGACAAACATGAAGACAAACTTGAATACAAAGGTTAACAGTTATGTCATGTCTGTATCAGTTAGTTTGATCTCACTGGTTTGAAGTCTGTAGTGTTTATTAATTGTTGCCGAATAAAACACTTGTCAGAAGACTTGTACTGTGATTTTAGGATATATACATGAAATTAAAATAAACGTTTGAGGGTGACTTGTTCAAAAAAAGAGGCAGTAAGTTACAGATGGCAGCGCCAATAAGTATTTGAATAAAAAAACAACCTATACTGGCTGTTTATTCAGATTCAAGTCATGAATAATCCATGAATGCAAAACCAGCCAAAATAAAAACCCAAAAAATAAATGTAGCACTGTGCTACATTACGAACTCATTCTCACTGATCTGAGAGCTGCTGCAACAAATGGTTGAATCAGACTTTTATTTCAGGGCTCCCGATGATTATTCGTTTCCAACACTGTGACTGTGGACGTGATTTTTAAAGGCAGCAAAGCTCCTCGTGTGTGACCGCGTCCTACTTTTAAGAGTCTCTTTCTGTGCTTCAGACGTCGTCGGTGCAGAATCTGCTAAACGTTAACAGTAAAACTCTTTTCATGACGACGCCATCCGTCCTTACGTTACCAGCTGTGGCGGCTCCTCGCAAAGTTTTCCTCCCTCGCTGTCAGTAATTAGGCTGTAATGCCAGCCGGCTGGAGGAGCCATTAGTGTGGACCAGGGACGGATCCTGCTCCTTCAGCCGAGTGACTGCCGGCCGCTGCACCAGCCCGAGCACAACAAACAGACCGACTCTTTGCTCGTCCACTCAAACCACATCTTTAAGTAATGTGTCATATCTGCAAAGGCCGCACCCAACACACAACACATGCTGATCCAAAGAAGCCTTTAACCTCCTAATCATCCGTTAACGCTCCGCTCGCCTGCTCTGCATCACATGCAGGATATTGGAAAAGCTCCGCCGTGATGTACAGTCTGTTCAAAAGACTGTCGTATCTCTGTGATGAATCCAGCGACAGTATGAGTGAGAGGGTGCTGGGCTTTTACTGCAGGCTACGATGAAAACAGACCTCGTCATACATCAATAACTGAGGGAGCTGAATATTTCAGGGAAATTACTGAGACGTCTTCATATTCGGAGGAGAGCGCGTGTGCTGCTTATTAATATTCCAGCTCTCTTCTGCCTAATTGAATTTCAACTTTTCCTCCTTTGATCCGCACTTCACGGGTCAAACTGCTTGTTTTCACCCCATCCCATAATGATGGAAAAACATGGATGAGGATGAGAATATCAAAATAAAAGCAGCCTTATCTTCATGTTTCCCTGCATCAGATCTGTATCGACAGGCCTCATCTACATAACAATCACGGCTTTGAGGATGTCCGTGTTGAAAAAACAGAAAGGACGCGGTGGCTCCCCGGTCTGGTCGGCGTGCTGCGCTGAGACTGAAGCAGAAGGTCACTCCTTTCTGCATGACATCCCTCCAACACAGAAGCCCTGCCAGGTGGTCGGGCGGACGCCCCTGAGGATTGTGGGAAAGAGGAGGATAATAATGGGAGTGCAGATAGCACAGCTGCTCTGCTGGGAAAAAAGCTCGCTGACATTTGGAGATGGTCTCTGTTGCCTCCATCGAGAGGAAAAGTGGGTTAAGATGTGTGAAACATGGATTCCCTCGCTTCTCCTGTCTGGTGGTGTTTACAAATGTGAACGCATCTTATTGATATGTATCATACTGGCTCATACTAAACAGATATAGAATAAAGCCATACAATTAGAAAGCCAGATGTGTCATAACAAGCAGTTGAACTTTTTCAGAGAGAGAACATATAATATCGATCATTTATAACGTGCTGGTTAGGCTAAAAACACACTGCGGCAGGTCGGCAGACGCTTTGTCGAAGCATTATCTTCAGTTTAGAAAATGAAAGTTTATAAACTTTGCAGTTCTAGAAATCTATTCATGACCACATACTGTATTATTTTAGGTACTGATGAGGGACTGTGTTGTTCTTAATGTTGAGTATATCCAAATCACTTCCATATAGTTTGTGTCTATTTACAGTTTATGTTTTAACATTAATATAGAGTAGATGAAGTTCCTGGCGGCCTGCAGCCTCACTCAGGAACTCTGCAGGCGTCTCCGTTGTGAGCGAAATGTTATTAATACATCGAAGCGTCCGTGGACACGTGAGCATCCGAGCGAGTGTGCACATGTTTGTCTTTCTGTGAGTGCGTGCAAGCAGGAACAAAGCCAATGTAAATAGGAGCGATGGCGATGATAAATTCTTGTCATAATCTGAGCTTACCTCGGGGTCGTCTTTCTTCCTCCTCCAGATAGGGAAACTCTGCGGAGTTCCTTATCACACAGCCAGAGATAACAGGGCTCCGGTACAAAGCAATGATCCGTCTGTTTGCTGAGAAGTGAAGCAGCTTCAGTCCCTGCGGAGGAATCCCACCTTGTTCTGGGACAGAGAGCAGACGATAGAGACAATATACAAGTACAGAGATCTCATTTACATGTAGAACCTGACAGAGACGCTGAGGAGAGAACGAGTCAAACAGAGATTCACTGCAACAACGCTGTCTCCTACAGATGACATTCATTACTTAGTTGTTTTCCCAGTTATTCAGTGGTGACAAACATAATTGCTGCATGGATTCAGAGAGAGCTTCTTTTGTAAATGATTGAGCTGCCACATTTACAAACTTAAGCAGCGTCAGCGGGAGGTTGTTGGGGCGGATGGTTGGCGTACAAAGCTCTGGACTGTCTCACCAGAGACCGGGCTTCACATCCACTGTGCCAGCCGGGATTCAAAGCAGAAAACATTGAACTGAAACATTGGATGTCTTTGTGGGCTATGTATTTTTGTCATTATAGCAACATACTTGGGTCTCACTGAAAATTGAAAGTAACATTTTCATATGAAGTTAATAAAACATGTGATCCGGTTGTCATTTCGTGTCCTGCTGTCACATCCACCTTCTCACCGCATGATATGTTTTTTCTTCTGGCTAATATCTCACCGGCTGCACGTTGATGCAGGAAAGACTTTGAACTGCAAATTCATGTGATTATAGCCATATTAAAGTAGATTAAACAAGATAAACTGCATTTGCTTCGATTCAGGACAGTTTATAACTTCCTCTGACTGTCATGTGATTAATGTCAGCTAATTATTATTTTCATTACAAATTAACTCGACATGATGTCAAAAAATGATGCGTCTATTTCCAGTTCCTAGTGCAGAAAATAATGTCTTTATATTGCTCCACTCAAGGCCTTCATACTGTATTGTTCTGGAGCATTTAGTTGTATTCACTGACAGATGAATATACAATACATATTACATATATGATACACACGGTACACAATAAACAGCTCTCACTTCCTGTCCAGCACCCGCAATGTTTGATTAGCAAATGTCCCCAGAGACATATTGGTTTTAAAATGACGTTTGGTCACCTGCATTGTTGGAACCACAGAATGGATATAACACACAGACTGGATATAAAACACAGACTGGATATAACACACAGACTGGATATAAAACACAGACTGGATATAAAACACAGACTGGATATAAAAAAGAGTGGATATAACACACAGACTGGATATAAACACACAGACTGGATATAAAACACAGACTGGATATAAAACACAGACTGGATATAAAACACAGACTGGATATAAAACTACAGACTGGATATAAAACACAGACTGGATATAAAACACAGACTGGATATAAAACAGACTGGATATAAAACACAGACTGGATATAAAACACAGACTGGATATAAAACACAGACTGGATATAAAACACAGACTGGATATAAAACACAGACTGGATATAAAACATAAACTGGATATAAAATACAGACTGAATATAAAAAAGAGTGGATATAAAACACAGACTGGATATAAAACACAGACTGGATATAAAACACAGACTGGATATAAAACACAGACTGGATATAAAACACAGACTGGATATAAAACATAAACTGGATATAAAATACAGACTGAATATAAAACACAGACCAGATATAAAACATAGACTGGATATAAAACAAAGACTGGATATAAAAAAGAGTGGCTATAAAACACAGACTGGATATAAAACACAGACTGGATATAAAACATAAACTGGATATAAAATACAGACTGAATATAAAACATAGACTGGATATAAAACAAAGACTGGATATAAAAAAGAGTGGATATAAAACACAGACTGGATATAAAACACAGACTGGATATAAAACATAAACTGGATATAAAATACAGACTGAATATAAAACATAGACTGGATATAAAACAAAGACTGGATATAAAAAAGAGTGGATATAAAACACAGACTGGATATAAAACATAAACTGGATATAAAATACAGACTGAATATAAAAACATGGATATAAAACAAAGACTGGATATAAAACACAGACTGGATATAAAACATAGACTGGATATAAAACACAGACTGGATATAAAACACAGACTGGATATAAAACACAGACTGGATATAAAACATAAACTGGATATAACACACAGACTGGATATAAAACATAGACTGGATATAAAACACAGACTGGATATAAAACATAGACTGGATATAAAATACAGACTGAATATAAAACACAGACTAGATATAAAATACAGACTGGATATAAAACATAGATTGGATATAAAACATAGACTGGATATAAAACATAGACTGGATATAAAACATAGACTGGATATAAAACTTTAGTCAGTGCCACTGTATTTTACTATTAATTGAAGAGGCACAACATTAAGACGGTAGTTCCACACAGTGACAAACAGAAATAATGATGATTATCGTGTATATCAATGATGTGTTTCCTCTGCAGAGAAACATTTTTCCTTCAGCACAGCAAATCTTCCAGTAAAATAAGCCATGGAACTGTTTTTTAAAGGGAAAAGGTGGTAAATTGCTTCATGCATGTTATGCCCAAAATACACTTATTGATCAAGAGACAAATTACATCCTCTTCAAACCCTACTTCAACTCTAAATGAACCTGCCATCTGAATAGATCATATATATATATATATATACATATATATATATATAAATACATCATGCCCTGTTCCTTCCATGTGTTATATGTAAGGTGTTCATGCACCTGTGTTACTATTTGTGGCTGCCTATGATGTCACCTTATGGTTTGTGTTGGTTTACCTCCTGCTGGGTTGGTAAGCCTGAGTGTTAATTAATATCTGTGTTGTTGTGTGTGTGTGTGTTAAACAGGAGCTCATCTTCTGCCATATGGCTTAAATTCAGGTATGTCACGCACATATCTTTATGTGTGGGCTTTACAGTGATTTAACGTATGTACAGCTGCAGTTGTTTGTGTGTGTGTGTGTGTGTGTGTGTGTGTGTGTGTGTGTGTGTGTGTGTGTGTGTGTGTGTGTGTGTGTGTGTGTGTGTGTGTGTGTGTGTGTGTGTGTGTGTGTGTGTGTGTGTGTGTGTGTGTGTGCGTTGCGACGGTCGAGCCATCTGTGCCGCCGCCACTTCAAAGCAGCGCCTCACAGACAAATGAATTATTGAGCTGATTTGAAGACGTTTGCCGTGCAGCGTTTTGTTCTGCCGTGGAACACCCTGCCTTTCAGGAAGTGGAGGATATGTTCTTCCTTTTAGATCAAGGTTGTTGCCTTGCCTGCTTCCTCTAAACACACACACACACACACACACACACACACACACACACACACACACACACACACACACACACACACACACACACACACACACACACACACACACACACACACACACACACTCATCCTTGCTGCTGAATCCCTCTGCAGCTTTTTTTTTTCTTATGTCTGAGGGCGCTGAGCTGCCACACAAAAGATTCAAAGTTAAACCATTTAAAAAGGAGTGAGAACAGAAGAAGAAAGAAACACCTCTCCACCATCTTCACTCATGAGGACCGCATGGATTGGGGGGTTTGATTAAATGTGTGGGCGGAGAGGAGGATGAGGATGTACCGGCTTCAAAAAGAGCCCCAAAATGCTCTGATTCCTATTTTCACTTCATGAACTTTAGCTCCTCTTGTGGATTCCTCTGCGTTTTACTGCGGTCCAAAGGCAACAAGAACAAATAACGTGGCTAAGAAGAGGAAAAAGACCGTCAGAGATGTGAAACCCAACGAGCTTCAGCTAGACTCTATTATCCAGTCCCTCCAGGAAAATAATTAACACAAATTCAAGCAAACTCCGCAATATATATATATATTTGAAAATTAAATTAAAACATGAAAATACAAATTTTTTTGCAGGTCCTGAACAGAATAAAGTGTCTGTAATCGTAATAATAAAAAAAGGAGAGTCTGGAGAAAAATGTGAAAATATGTCATTTTGCAGCTCTGTGACATCATCTTGGATTAAAGTTTCACTTCTTCCCATTTGTTCTGGTGAATCCCCATCTGACACCTTCTCAGTCTCATCTGGGTGGACGAGATAAAGAAGTCCGAACCTCTTCAAGCAACACATGAGAGAGGAGAAGTAAAGTCAAGCAGTGGGAGAAGAAGCCTCTCGTCTAACCGGAGCTGCTGCCTGGATGACGGATGTCTTCCTTGTTTTGTGCTTCTGTCCTGATGAGATGAGCTCTTCCTGGCTTCTATGTCTCCTCTCCGTGTGCACCATAGCTGGTATATAAGCAGAAAGTGCAGCTTTCATATAAAGCCTGCCGTCCTCCCGCCCCTGCTGGATTCGGTTAAAAGCTCATCAAGCGAGCTGCAGTCGTGCTGCTGCAGCGTCTGTAGTGAGAGTGACTGAAGGCACGTTAAGATGGAGAAGCCCGTCCTCACACCTCTGGTCATCTGGTTCACCTGCTGCACCTGTGGATCATCATGGCCGATCACATTATCTCCTTCTGCCTCCTTTTAAATGTCAAAGTTGGTGTTAACTTGTTATAAGTGTTATTAAATTATTGTCTGAAACTCCCCAGACACACTTTAATGTCCCCAACCTTTTTTGCACCACGGACCGGTTTCATGCAAAACAATTTTTCCGTGGCCTTGAGGGAAGGGGGAGGAGGGGGGGGGGTACTGGTCCACGGCCCGTTGGGTGGGGACCCCTGCTTTAATGGGTTCAATTAACACCATCTTCCACCAGCAGAGCATTTATGGAGCCACATTTGAGAAATAATACCAAAATCTATTACTGCCTTGAGACTTTGATGCAGTGATGCTCCTCGTCCCAACTCCGTATCCAGTATTAGATAGTGAGAGCATTTTACTGAGCAGGAATAAAGCCTTCACTGTCTAAATGCTGAGAAGACAACTTTTCTTACCAGATAAGGATAAACTTCCAAAATGGAGAGTAGACATAAATATTTCAGCAAAAAATACTGAATGTTCAACTTTGATCCAAGGGTTAAAACTTTATTTAAATCTTTATGAGTGCCTTCAGGATTTCAATGTTTTTTTTTAATTGTCACCGTCAAAAATGCTTAATATTATGTCAAATATTTGCAAAAATTGCGATTTAATTTGCAGTTTTAATTGAGTTGAGAATTTGTATTTTTTTTTGCGATCCAAGCTCCATTTAGTAGCTGTTCTGAAGTTACTTATTGAAACAACAACTTCAGGAAAAACGCGGTTGAGAAATACAGTACCAGTCCAAAGTTTAGACCGAACCGCTCATTCAAGGGTTTTTCATTATTTCTACCACTTTCAGCACAATATAAGTGAAGCCATTAAAACTGTGATGCAACACGCATCGATCTATGCAGTGAAAAAAACAAAGCGAAATATGTTCCACGCTTTCGATTCCTCAACGTACTCGGTTAGTTCTGATCACAGCTTTGCAGAGTGAAAACTCACGGCTGACTTCATCTCTGTTCCCAACGGTTTTATGTTATCCTTCTACCATCAGTTCAAACAGAGTTTACAGAGTACTTGTGTACTTTTGAGTACTTTTTAATTTTTTTTGATATTTCATAGTTATGATGTCTTGAGTTTTGTTCTACGGTGTAGAATATAATAAAATAATAGCTCAGATGAGTGTTACTGCACCTGAAGTATTTCTACACTTCTATGGATGAAGACTGTCCGACGGCTGTTTCTATGGTTCCGCATGAAGCGTGAACTTCAATTAATGTGTGATTTGAATATCACGGCTGAACATGGGATCATGTCAAAGTGTGATTTTAGCAGTCGTCGTGAACAGGTGCTCGGGTCACTACAGTCGTGTGAGCTGGTGACGTGTGTGTGTGTGTGTGTGTGTGTGTGTGTGTGTGTGTGTGTGTGTGTGTGTGTGTGTGTGTGTGTGTGTGTGTGTGTGTGCTGTGATTCAGGTAGGACAGGACATTAACAGTGTATTCTCGCAGCACAGATGCTTGATGAGCACTAATGGCTGTTTTTTCCTTTTCCCTCAGTGATGCTGGTTTGAAGGAACCATGACAGACAACCTATCCACACGAAGCAAGCCGCGACACTCATGACCTTTATTTAACCAGGTAAAATCAATTGAGAACCAATTCTCATTTACAATGATGACCTGTCAGCACAGTCCACACAGTGACACAAACAGCACAGATACAAAACAGTATGACAAACACATGAGGAAAAGGCTAAAGACAACATGGGTAAATGAATAAACACTATGTACCAAAATAAACAATACAATTAATAAAAATAAATAAATAAAATGAGAAAGGCAGATTACTGGATTTTCTTTATAAAAATGAGAGAAAGAGAGAGAGAGAGAGAAGCAAGGGCTGGTCAGCAGGTACAGCAGTCAACTATGATTTGCTGCAGCTTTAGTTTGAACATGTTGAGAGAGGTGAGAGCTGTTAGTTTGAGTGTGTTTTGAAGTGAGTTCCAGCCGTTTGCAGAGGCAAAATGAAAGGCGTTATGACCAAACACAGTACGGACTTTTGGAACGATGAGCCTCATGAAGTCACTTGATCTTAAATGGCGATTACTGTCCGAGATGTGCAGAAGATTTGAGAGGTAGCGAGGGGTCATTCCCAAAAGGGATTTGTAGACCACGAGCAGCCGGTGTTGTAGCCGCCTGCTGTGAAGGGAGGGCCAGTCCACCAGTCTGTAGAGATCACAGTGGTGGGTGGTGAAGGGGGAACCTGTGGCAAAACGGATTGCTGAGTGGTGGAGTGTGTCCAGTTTTCTGAGGGTGGTCTTAGATGCCATTTTATAAATTATATCGCCGTAGTCAAATAGAGGAAGGATGGCCATTTTCACAAGGGTGAGTTTGGCAGAGTGTGTGAAGGAGGCCTTGTTTCGATACAGGAAACCCAGTCTAGCTTTGACTTTAGCTAGAAGGTTATTGATATGTATATTAAATGAGAGAGATGAGTCCAGCCAGAAGCCAAGGTATTTGTAGGAGCTGACAAACTCCAGCTCTGAGCCATCAGCACTGTAGATGTTGGGGGGGGGGGGATGATGAGGTTTTTCCGGTCAAACAGCATACATTTAGTTTTTTTTGGAGTTGAGGAGCAGATGGAGGTTGTGGAAAGACTGTTGGATGGAGGTGAGGCTTAGTTGAAGAGTGGATACAGCAGAGTGGAGTGAAGGACCAGCTGAATATAAGATGGTATCATCAGCATACAGATGAATCCTGGAATGTCCTGCAGCTTTGGCTACATCGTTAATATAAATGGAGAACAAAACAGGGCCTAAGATGGAGCCTTGAGGCACACCTTTAGAGATAGTAAGAGGTTCAGACATGATGTTTTCGCTCTTCACCCGCTGGACACGACCAGCCAAGTAGCTAGCAAACCAGTTGCAACATCTACTGGACAAGCCAATGCTGGTAAGTCTCTCACTCACACACACTCACTCAGTCACTCACACTCACACTCACACAGACGCACACTCACTTACACACACTCACTCACTCACTCACACATCACACTCCCACGCACACACACTCACTCACACACTCACACACACACACACATACTCACATACTCACACACTCACACACACACACACACACACACACACACACACACACACACACACACACACACACACACACACACACACACACACACACACACACACACACATACTCACACACTCCCATGCAAACACACTCACTCACACACTCTCACTCACACACTCACTCACATTCTCACTCAACACACACATAGTCACACTCACTCACTCTCACTCACACACACAGTCACACTCTCACTCACACTCTCACCCACACACTCTCACTCACTCACACACTCACTCACACACACACACACACATACTCACACACTCCCATGCAAACACACTCACTCACACTCTCACTCACACACACATAGTCACACTCACTCACACACACAGTCACACACTCACTCACACTCTCACTCACACACACACATACTCACACACTCACTCACACTCACTCTCACACACACTCTCTCTCACTCACTCACTCACTCACTCACTCACTCACACTCTCACTCACACACACATAGTCACACTCACTCACACACACAGTCACACACTCACTCACACGCTCACTCACACACACACATACTCACACACTCACTCACACTCACTCTCACACACTCTCTCTCTCACTCACTCACTCACTCACTCACACTCTCACTCACACACATAGTCACACTCACTCACACACAGTCACACACTCACTCACACTCTCACTCACACACACACATACTCACACACACACTCACTCTCACACACACTCTCTCTCACACACTCACTCTCACACACACTCTCTCTCACTCACTCACTCACTCACTCACTCACTCACTCACTCACTCACTCACTCACTCCCACAGACAAACACAGCATTAAACCATTAAAGAGGATGACAGGCTGAGTTACGACAGCTTCACTCACTCATCTGGTGACAGTGTTGCTTGGTTATGAGCGCTGAGGGAGAATTTACTGGCCTTCCTCTCTTCCATCATACAGTTAGCAGCAGGCCGCGCATCAGAAGATCAGAGGCTTCTCCACAATTTATGGAGGACGATTATACGTGTGTGTGTCAATAAAATGAGCTGGTGGTGAAGATTACCTGGTTAATTGAATGTAGTCAAAGTGCAGCCTGTTGGAGGACATGCATGAACTTCCTGTTGCAGGGACTGCTTAGTGGAGCAAGTCACAAACAGAGACTGTTTCTAAAAGAGTTCGTAGCTTCAGGTCTGTAAAATGGTTCTGATCCAGAAGTGTCTTCAGCTGCAATACCAGCGAGTGCCACTAGAGGTCGGCTCCAAAAAGCCTCCAGCTCCATAGACTCCCATTCAACTTCTCTCATCAAATCCAAAGTGAATAAAATGTGTCCATCAGTTATCTCGGTGTTGTTAGCTAAAGTCATTGTTCCAGTTAACTGCTGCATCCTGTTATGCATCTGACATCAGATATGCTTCATTTTAATAATTTACGATTGCCAGAATAAAAATAAAGAAAAGGGAAAACACATGACATGTTTCCTCTTCATATGCTGCACATAACAAACTGTTGCAGAGTATAAATTACACAGTGTGCAATTACTATTTGATTATTAAAGCATCATTCATTTATGTTTGTATGTTGGAACATGGTAGTGTTAGTATTTCATGGGAAAAGAGCTTTTTTTTTGTTAGTGATGGTTCATGTTCCATAAGATGGTAAAAACTGGCATCATCTCTCTAGTGATTCCGGTCAAGGTCAGATGAATGATGAGAGTCACATGATTCTTTATTGATCTTCATTGGAAAACTGTCTATTTTCCTCTAAACTCACAGCTGCTCTGCTGAAAGGTCAGAGGTCACAGGCAGCTCCAGTAGCAAAGTTACCTGAGGAAAATAATGGGGCCAAAACAGGAGAGAAATTGTCTCTGCATGTTGTTCATAAATGAAAAGATATTACTCTAATTATTGTCTTATATTTACACCGCGATGAGCATTCAATTCTAATTTTCAAATCTCCACCCGTTTTCAAACAAGTTAGCTTCTATCTGGGTTGTAATGGAGAAATGAATGCAGGTATAATACAGATGTGGAGATGCTATGAAAAAAAACGACAGAAAAGAGAAATCTCTGAAAGAATCTTGAAAGAACTGAAAAACCTTTTGTCTCCTTTTTTTCTTTTCTTCATATTTCTTTGGCTCAGTACAAGTTAAGAGGCCGTCGTGGTGTGTTTACCGAGCCTCCGAGTTCCTCCGTAAAAAGAGAAAAAAAACCAGAACATATATTCAGTGTGAGAAGTGTCCTTCAGTGCACGTTTTGTTGGACATGTTCACGGCAGTAAAAGTTCACGTGGAGCGTTCTGAATGGGCGACTTTCAGGGCTGAAGATACCACTCACCAAACAGAGGAAGTCTATTTCAGCTGCGCAGCCAAGGGTTCCCAAAATGAGGTTCAGGGCCCCGTGCAGGATCACAACACAAACCAGGTTTTTAATGGGAGAGCACATTTTCCTCTAAGGTGTGTTTTGTGTTCATTCTTTATCATAATGCTTTCTATAATGCATGAAAACAAACACACCGATGATCCATCAGACCAAAACAAGCAGCTGAAAACAGGACAAAAGATCTGCGACCCAAAGGCAACGAGGTGAGCAAGTTTTCCCTTTAAATGTTGGGCCTGTTTAACTACATTTCAAATAAATCATCAAAAGAAAATCTGACTTTAATCATATTTTAATCAGCTGATGTCGTGCACGTCAGGAGCTGAACAGCAGGTTGCACTGATTCTCCAACCGCTCGTATTTCTGCACAAGAAAAGGACACGTTGAGATGACGTCATTGAAAAAGACTCCAGTCAAACTGGAAATGGTGAAAAATATAATTTCAGTTAGTTTTACTACTTTGCGGAAGATTAAATCTCATCTTCGTTAGGCGTTTCAGATGAACTTGTTTAAGTGCAAATTTTAAATGTGCATTAAAAATGCACCAATTAAGGATTCAGCAGAGGGCAGAGAAACGAGTTGAGAGATGAGGAAGAGTATGTCGCCATCCGTGGAAAGGAGGGAACTCTGCAGAAAGCGATAGTTTAGCAGGTGAAGGGCAGCGTTTTCCAGGATCTCTCCTGTGTGTCAACACACATCATGTTCCTGCGTTTAGTTTCCAGCTCTTCACATGTCGGACCTCCAACATTGGTTTGATGATCGGACCGGCAGCAGAAGGAATGCACACGTGTTTAAGATTTTACTGCTGGTTTTTCACGCCTTGGTTGGTCAGGCTCCTGCCAGAATATCACCAGCTAGAATATCTGATTTACTCTGTTAACTGATCGTCCAGATATCTGCCTGAGGCAACTACAAACCAGGCGTACTGACCTTGTTTGGACATTATTTTACTCGATCCCTGCCGGGTCCAAGCAATCGAACTTTACAATCATCAGTTGTTTAAAACAGCCAACTTCTAACTAATGCCAAGAACACATGAAACTAAAGCAGAGTGCGGACTGCCCTGCATTTAATATAACTGAAGTGGTAGTACAAAAGGTTTGTAACGTATGTGACAAAAGTATGATTTCAATTATCAGTGTGAACACAATGACCAGGCAAAACTCTGTTCATAAGATGATGAGTGAGAGGAAGGAAGCACAATAAAGTTCTGTTGGCAGTTTTTGGACTCCGTAATCTTTGAGAATAAACAGTTGAAATCAAATTATAGTAAATTATGTAAAATTATCCATCAAAGTTGTTGAGAATTTGCAGAGCAGTTTCAATAACATCAGAATCACAGGCTCTTTAAGAACCTCTTATTTACAGTTTGTGGAGCTGTTACTGCCTGAATCTGAGTGATTTTCAGGTGGAAACACTTTTAACAATGTGCTGTATTTATAGTCTGAAAAGTAACTTGGAAGTTTATTTTTCAGATATACTGTATGTTGACATGTTTTCTTGAAAATATAATGGTAAATAGCATGCAATATAAATGCCTAAGAAGAATTAGGTATTTCCACTTTACTGATAGTGTCCCTCTGCACCTGCATACAATGTTTCCCTCGAGGACAACATATAACACATGGACAGATTCATACTCTTTCAACAAACCTTCTGCAGCATTTCCACATCCAAACAACCTCACACAGCCTTGGGAGTGTGAGTGTGTGTGTGAGACCGTGACCCCTTTTAACGTCAGCATTCAGTTTTTACTTCCACACTTGTGTTTGTCATTTTTCAACTCAAATTAATTAAAAAAGAATCATCCAAACATAATAGAGCACATATTTGGCTGCAGATTAAAAATGTCACAAGAAAATAGATTTGCAACATTAAAAAAAACATATCTTTGAAAGCCTTCATTCTGCGAGCATAAATAAATGTTTGTATATAAATCTGTAATGAAAGTCCAACGTTCAGCATCACAGTCAGCAGCCTCCGTGTGTCGCCGCAGCTCACCGAGCGACGCTGGAAACCGAGATGCTGTTCTACTGAAACGCTTCGCTGGGACAGGCTGCTCGGCATTTGTGAGGCTGTAAATTTCGATCAAGTGAACACAGTTGTGTGCGACCAACGCTGCTGAACATGTCTTTAAACTGCAGCCAGAAGAAAAACGAGCCAGAAGGAAGCAACAGAGGAGGACGTGGAGTATTTGAAGTCGTCCGATGAAAGCTGGACTTTGCAGGCGGCTCCGAACCGAACCGAGAGATAACCGAGCTTCAGTCGCTGGAAGTCTCGTCAGGTGACATCAGCGAACTGCAGACTCTGTCGTCTGATGAGAGGCGGAAAATGTGACGGTGCTGAAGTCACCTTCGTGTCACCAGAACTCCCGCTCGCTGCTGATTACGACCACCTTTCATCCACACTTCTTCTTTCAGATGCAACTCTGATGTCACTGCATCACCAGCTGTCAGACAATCAGACCAGAAACAAGCCGAGAGTTCACGCTGGTGAAGAGGCTGGAAATCAGCACGGATCTCCTGACTCAGCTAGATATTAATCCACAATCAGTAATATCAGAAATAAATACATTCTTCGTGTCTCAATTATATCATGTTGTGTGAATATGAATCATTAATAAAGCGACATCGCTCCTGGGAACGTACATTTTTCAACACTGGTCTGGTGGTCAACACTGTTGTGTGAAGTGTGCGTTGTAGATCCAGTTATTAATACTTTTCTCTGTTATAAAACAGTTCTTGGACAGACGTAAAAGGCTAAAACATGACGGGTTTATTTTTGCGTGTGGAAAACGAACACATGATCTGCTTTCACTTGTGGCGGCGTAATTCTTTCCCAAACAGTTTCGACTCAGCACAACAGACATCCACTTATCTGGATCCTATTTAGTCGTACCGGTGCTTTCCTTCGAGCTTCTACCGATATCCCATTTTTGTGGATCAACGTGGAGCCGGCTGCGCTGCAAACGGCACAACAAGGGCAGCCGGTGGACCCAAAACCCCACAGACAGGTTTGGGGGATGTTCTCCATATTTAATACCATTTACATAAAAAAAATTACAAAAATGATTTTAAATGCAACCTTCAGATTGAATGAATCATATAAAACTGAAGTGAACTCTTGTCTATTGAACTGGATGTGAATCTGCCAGTTGGAGTGCGTCATGACGCAGCAGCCGATCTCAGCCATGAAATATAAAAGACACTACAGCTCACTGTAAATGAATTGTAATTCAATTACACATAAAGGAATAACAACTCAAAAGGCTTTCCAGCTACTCGTCTGGTTTATAAAATTATCATTAGCACAAAATGGCTAAATCGGTGTACAAATACAATTATTGTTATCATCCACTTGCCAACATGGCCTCCTACTGCTAATAAGTCGGATAGCAGATGACAAAAATAGATCAGTGACACATTTGTTCTACAAACTCCTGTCTGTCGTGGTTGTTATTACATTTACTCATCCGTTTTCCCATTATCTCTATGGTAATGTGCAGTAATCAAAAATAAATGATGCCAGTTATTAAATTAAGTACGATTATTTACTACATCATGTGTCCGGATGTGTCCGTCATGTTTGTGACCAGTTATTTAAATGTAAAAACAACAACCTTCCCCAGTGAGTCAGATGAGCTGCGATTGAAGCGAAGCGCTCGCTGCAGTCAGTGAACTAACATCCACATCCAGCTGGGTTTCATTGTTGTTGTTGTCCATTACCTGGAAAGAAAGGTGAAAAATGATGAAGTGAAATGATGCTGATAGTTTAAATGTGTTCACTCATTCATTGGTCATTGAAGTAAACGAGTTGACTCTTTGAAATCGTTACACAATGATGATTGTTTGGAGACCACATTACCAACAACAACACATTCTTCTGTTAAGGCCAAAGAAGAGGACATGAAGATGTAGACGATGATAAAGGTTCTCTCTGACCATCTCTATTGTTCAGGAGAAACCCATCGATACAGTGACTGCCTTGAGTCCCTGTAACTCCTCCAGCTGAAGCTATTTAACACACAAGGCTGAACTACGGAGGGCACAAGTACATCTGGAATTGCATTACTGTACTTAAAGGGCAAGTGTAAGATGACCTGTTCGAAGACATTGAATACAGTATTTGTATTTTTTCCATTAGTGTATAAGCTCGTGAAACAAAGAGGTGTTGGCTTTTCATTAGAATGAGCCCTTTATGTCTGTATAGGAGGCGGTCGTCTTCTGTGACAAAACCAACAACGGCACTCGAGAGAAGGATTTTCTAATATTTGTGATTTTAACGTCCACAGTAAATCTCTTCAACCCTTGGTGGAGGAGACAGGAAAGACACTGGTACTTCAAAGCAGTTTAGAGTCACCCTGTCACACCACCAATGTAAAGTCAGGTTACGAAAAGTAGTGTGCCTTGAAGTGCAATACCACTGAGAGCCACTAGAGGCTGCTCCAATAGACTCCCATTCAAAAAGCACACTTCTCGCCTGAAATACAAAGTCAGTAAATGTTTTCGACAAGTCATCGTGGTGTCATTAGATTCCCTCCTGATCAGATTGTCCTTCTGAAACGAGAATGCCATCCTGTTTGGGGCTGTGACTGATTTGATTGACGTACAGTCAGGTGTGCGGGGCTTCCGTGTCTGAAAATGAGGCCAGTTCAGAAGTGTCTTAAAGTGCAATGCCACAAAGGGCCACTAGGGGCTGGCTACATAGACTCCTATTTCACTTGTCACATGAAATTCAAAGTCAATATATTTCTTCCACAAACATAATTCCATCATTAATTTGATATTTGGCCTCAAAAAGCCGTGTTTGTGGGGATGTGTCTGTTTGATCGACAGGCCTGTGGAGCAGTCAGGTTTCCGTTATCTGTGGGCGGGGCATAGTGTCCTCAGGTTCCCAATGAGATAGATTCAGAGCCACCACTTGTTCCTCCCCAACTCCTCCAAATATGGAAACGTCTGGCTCCAAAATAACAACATGGCGACGTCGCCGTTGGTTACCGCTCGGCTCTCCACCCCTTCTGGATCAAAGCTTTTTAATTGAACTCTAAAACCATGAATAGATATCAAAACTAAAGCTGCTCCTTTCAGTCTCCAATGTGACCTCGCTGCTGCAGAATAAAAAGATCTGTTTCTTACACTTATTCATCCTGAAGAACGTCCAGAAATTAGAGATGTTTTACTCAACAGTTAAGTCCTTGAGTTAGGACTTTTAAATGGACATCTTCAGACTCACCTCACATAGGAAGCAGCTTTAAAGCCTTTTTCATTTACATGTTGTATTTTGAATTTCAAGCAGACAATTTCTTCAGACAATATCTCGTGTTCCTGGTCTTGTTCTCTCAACATCGACTGTTTCCCTGAATGCAATCAAAGCTCACTCAAATAACATTTTAATTACTATTTGGATTTTAAACAGGAACCAGAAAGCCACCAAACCTCCGTCCCGCCGCCTTCAGACTGCTTTCTTATGCACATATCTGTTTATAGACATGATGTTAAATTTAACAGGAAACAGAAGAGTGACATAAACACCACATCACATACCACTGTGGAAAATAAATGTATTACAGTACGACTACATGATGGATGTAAATGTGCTGAACAAAATGACAAGCGAGAGGTTTTAATTGAGCAGAGAAAGGTGTGATGTGAATGAACAGGAGGTATCGTATGTGTATTGTGATGTTAAGGAGCCCACAATGTGTCCTCATGTAATACATTAGAAACCTCTGGAACAATGTAAAATAATGAAAAATATGTGCTTAATATTTCCTCTTAGTCCCTTTTCAATGTTTTCAGAATCGAAGGAATATATTAAGCACCCGAGCGTGAAACCCAAATGTAATATCGACTCCTGTCCGCAATTTATCAAATCTGTAAAATATATGGCAGCGTGGAAATATCCTGCGCCGCCATTTATGGGGGCTTTCATAAAACATATTCTTTGGTAATAGGGTTCTGCAGACAGGCTTATGTATTATTGAACACTTCTCATTTTCATTCAAACAACCTATAAGTCCTTCACGCACACACAAACATAAACACGTGCGCACACATACAAAAAAGCCCCTTCAACATTTTGCGAGCAAATTAGTCACCCTGTCCTCTGCAGCCAATTTTCTGTGGCTAGTCGTGGCATTTATCAAAGCAGAGCGGTGCAGGTAAATGTGCACTTGCCAAGCAGTTTTACTGAGCCTTATTTAGTTCGCATTCTCTCTGAGCTGACCAAAGCTCAGTAAACACACACAAACGTGCACACACACACAAGCACGCACACTAATCCGAGCCGAGGTGGCTTTGTGGCCACGGCTAATCATAATAGGCAGCCTGATGTTAGTCAAGTTGATTACATTATTACCTTCTTGCTGTTCAAAGACAGAATAATCATGTTTTTTTCTCTTTATCTCAGTTTCAATGTCACTTACTGTTTTTCTCTCTCGGTCAGTCAGCTAATTTGTTTTTATTCATTTGAGGCTGTTTGAGTGAACCGTTGGTGTTAAGGACGAGGCGGACATGTACGCCAGCTTTTACTGTCAGTGAATCGGACCTTTAACAGTGTTCGGTGTGTCTGAGCTGCTGTTACACTCCGGAAATTTCTGAACCTTAGAAGGTTGGAGCTCTATTCCACAGACTGGATGTAAAACACAGAATAGATATAAAATACAGGCTGGATATAAAACATAGACTGGATACAAAACATAGACTGGATGTAAAACATAGACTGGATATAAAACACAGACTGGATATAAAACACAGACTGGATATAAAACATAGACTGGATATAAAACAAAGACTGGATATAAAACATAGACTGGATATAAAACATAGACTGGATATAAAACACATACTGGATATAAAACATAGACTGGATATAAAACACAGACTGGATATAAAACATAGACTGGATATAAAACATAGACTGGATATAAAACACAGACTGGATATAAAACATAGACTGGATATAAAACATAGACTGGATATAAAACATAGACTGGATATAAAACACAGACTGGATATAAAACATAGACTGGATATAAAACACAGACTGGATATAAAACATAGACTGGATATAAAACATAGACTGGATATAAAACATAGACTGGATATAAAACACAGACTGGATATAAAACACAGACTGGATATAAAACATAGACTGGATATAAAACATAGACTGGATATAAAACATAGACTGGATATAAAACATAGACTGGATATAAAACACAGACTGGATATAAAACTACAGACTGGATATAAAACACAGACTGGATATAAAACATAGACTGGATATAAAACATAGACTGGATATAAAAATATAGACTGGATATAAAACTACAGACTGGATATAAAACACAGACTGGATATAAAACACAGACTGGATATAAAACATAGACTGGATATAAAACATAGACTGGATATAAAACACAGACTGGATATAAAACTACAGACTGGATATAAAACACAGACTGGATATAAAACACAGACTGGATATAAAACACAGACTGGATATAAAACACAGACTGGATACAAAACATAGACTGGATATAAAACATAGACTGGATATAAAACATAGACTGGATATAAAACTACAGACTGGATGTAAAACACAGACTGGATATAAA